>NC_143581.1:7589078-7735122 GCF_048544385.1 Mastigoproctus giganteus
AAATTCCATTGTTAATTAAACTGTATTTAAATAGACATCATGACCCAGACCGGCGGAATTACTTAGAAAGTACAGGTCACTGTTGAAAAAAAGCCGTGAATTAGGGTTGAATTTGAAAGTGTCTGCAATTCTGCCCAGACACGATAGGAGGGAGTATATGATGAGAGCCTTGTCGATCAATTCGGCCCTGGAGGGATTGTGCAAGGCTCAAGGGGTAGAATTTTTTTCAGCCTGGACTGTACTTGTTAACAGGAGAGATTGCTTCTACAGGGATGGGATACACTTAAATAGAAAGGGTGCAAGAATATTTGCTGATGCTGTCGAGGCAGTGTTAGGTGGGTCGGAAAACTGCTAGTTGGGGGGGATACAAGGACTAATAGATTAACAGTAGCCACTGGCAGAGGTGGAAGTGATTCTTGCACTGCTTCTATTGAAATGAGCAGAAGCCTGAAAAACAAGATGCAGGATATTTCAGAGACTGCTGGGAGTCATTGCGGTACAAGTAAACACATGGGTTGTGTTAGGGTAGCTAAGAATAGAAACAGGTGCATGTATACCTGCGTGTACACCAATGCTAGGAGTTTGGTAAATAAATTTGATGAATTTGAGGTATTGCTCAAAACATCAAAGGCAGATATTGTTGGGATATCAGAGACGTGGTGTCACACAGATATAAGTAATGCGGAACTGGAATTTGGGGAATACAATGTGTATAGAAAGGATAGACAGGACAGGAGGGGAGGAGGGGAGGAGGGGTTATGCTATTAGTTAAGAAACACATAAAGTCCAAGGAAGTGAAGCCAGTCGACATCGATGGACAGGGCAGTGTCGAGTCAGTTTGGTGTGACATAAGCATAGGGAAATCAAAATTGAGAGTAGGAGTGTGCTATAGGCCTAATGACTCTGATGAGTATAATAAGATATTGTACAGGGAAATAGAGTGGGCCAGTAAATCAGAGTGTCTTATAATGTGGGATTTTAATTTCCCAGATATTGACTGGAATTTGTGGGTTGGTCACTCGCACACTAGCAAGGCTTTTGTGGATTTATTGGATGATTGTTTTCTACATCAGCATGTTCGTGAGGTAACAAGAGGGAGCAATACTCTTGATCTGATTATCAGTAGTGATTCTTCATGCATTAAGAATCTGTAGATAAATGAACCACTAGGTGGCAGTGATCACAGTGTGTTGAAGTGGGATTTACTCAAGGAGGTAACTACCATCAGAGGTAAAGGGAAGGGTTTTTGTTTTCGTAAAGGCGACTATGATGGTCTGAGACAGTATTTAAATTCTATACAGTGGGACCAACTGATGATGTTACCAACAGCAAACTCAAAATGGGAAGCATTCAAGGAACTAATCTTGGAGGCTACCAGGCTTTACATACCAACTAAGAAATATTGTTCAAGGTTTAGGCCTAAATGGTTGTCAGATGAACTAATGAGACATGTGGCAGAGAAGAAAAATGCATGGGATACATACAAATTAATGGGTGACATGGAAGCCTATGATAGATATAAGTTGGTCTGTAACCAAGTCACAAAGGAGATTAGGCAGGCAAAGGCAGACTAATCCTTGGCAAAGGATGCAAAGAAAAACAGAAAAGAGTTCTTTACATATTTAAACTCAAGAAGGAAAGGGATGAATCAGATTGGTCCACTGGATATTGATGGTTCAACAGTTGAGGATCCTGCTCAGGTGGCTAACAATCTAAACGAGTATTTTGCATCTACATTCACGCATGAGGAGTTATTCAGGAAGGAGAATGATGTAGGTAAAGTAAACATTGGCAGTGAGCTGGATGATTTTGTAATAACTGAGAGGAAAGTGGAGGAGAGATTGTTGAGGATAAACATAAAAAAGGCACCTGGGGTGGATGGGATCTATCCAGTTATATTAAAGGAGGCAGCAAAGGAAGTAAGCAAACCCCTAGCCATAATTATGAGAGCTTCTTTGGACTCAGGGGAGGTACCCATAGACTGGAGATGTGCAAATGTAACCCCAATTCACAAAGGAGGATCAAAGGCTGACACAAGTAATAATAGACCTGTTAGTTTAACTTCTGTTCCAGGTAAATTAATGGAGGCACTGGTTAAAGAAGCACTGCAGGATCATCTAGACAAGAATTCAGTTATAGCTCAGACGCAGCATGGTTTTGTTAAGGGCAGACTTGCCTGACCAATTTGATTGGATACTATGATGTAGTCACAAAAGAACTGGATGCAGGGAATAACTTTGATATTATATATTTGGATCTTAGAAAGGCTTTTGATACTGTTGCACATGGAAGACTGCTGCACAAATTGGAGCAGTGTGGCATTGGAGGCAAATTGCTGCTATGGATAAAGGGATGGTTGAGTGGCAGAAGACAGAGAGTGGTAATCAATGGACACTGCTCAACGTGGACTAATGTTATTAGTGGAGTTCCTCAGGGTTCACTGTTGGGTCCGTTGTTGTTTTCGGTGTTTATGAATGATATTGATGATGGGATATCAAGTTTAATGTCCAAGTTTGCAGATGATACAAAGGTTGGCAGGGTTGTTAAGGACACTACTGACGCTATGCTGCTGCAGCAGGATCTGGAAAGGTTGAACAGATGGGCTGAGAGGTGGCAAATGAAGTTTAACATTGACAAATGTAAAGTACTACATATGGGAAACAGTAACCCCAGAGCAACATATCAACTCTGCGGTACTACACTGACAGTGGTGGAGAATGAAAAGGACCTGAGGGTAATTGTGCAGGCAGATATGAAGTTCTCTGAGCAGTGCAGACGAGCTGCAAGAGTAGCTCATGGTGTCTTGTCAATGATATACAGGAATTTTTCTAGCAGGGATAAGGAGGTGATTATTCCCTTGTATAAGGCAATGGTTAGGCCACATCTTGAGTACTGTATACAGGTCTGGAGGCCTCATTTCAAGAAGGATGTAGAGCTGCTGGAACGGGTACAGAGAAGGGCAACAAGATTAGTGAATGGAACAAAGGGTTGCTTTTACGAAGAAAATCTTAAGTTTTGCAAATTACAGAGTCTGGAGACTAGGCACCGGCGAGGTGATCTGATAGAGATGTATAAGGCTTTGAATGGTTTGAGCATGCTCAGTGCCAATGGGATTCTTCATCTTGCTCAGAATAATCACCTCAGAGGGCATAAATTCAAATTGAGGAAGGACGGATATCGGATAGATGTGCGGAAATTTGCCTTTGGCCAGCGGGTGGTTGGTTGGTGGAACCGACTTCCATCACTTGTTGTTGAAGTTGATAGCCTAAACAAATTTAAAGCTCAACTGGACAGGTATTTCGAACGAACGGAGGGGTGAAATGGGAGTGGTGTGTGTTTTTTTTTTTTTTTTTTTTTTTTGGCTGATGCTGAATAAGCTTGCTTTCTTGCATCATATGTCTCTACTAATGCTAATGCTAATGCTAGATGCCTAGAGTGTCAAGAAATTAGGCACCAACTCAATGTGCTGATGGGTGTCCATGAGAGCTTGAGGTGTAGAGTAAATGCCCTCAAATAAATTAATATGAGGGGCCCATCAAGCTCTCAGCTGCCCAACTCAATGGCAGAGCTGACTCCTGTGCATCAGGCTTGTTATTGTTATTTGTTTGTTATTTGGATTTTAGGAGCATTAGCAACTAAGGCCATATTGCTCCGGGATATGCGGTGGTCATTCCCTGACCTTTCCGCATCCTCCATATTTGGTGGTGACGGGCTCGAACCCCGGTCTAATCAAGAAGCATGTGCTACGCACTGCTGCTCCTTCCCACCTGGCTACGGAGGCGCCGTGCATCAGGCAACACAGAGGCAATCTCCAAGGCAGAATGTACTGGTCCCAAAGAACTAGTTATTGTTGGTGACTCTAATGTCAGGGAGACAAGGAATATACTATGCAAGAAGGATAGGTGGAACAGGAACAGGGTATGTCTGCCAGGGGCAAAAGTTGATGATGTTGTAGAGCAGATATCATCTTTTAAGGGCACAAAAGGTGATATTGTTGTACACGTTGGAACTAATGACATTAAGAGTAAGAGATCTGCAGATTTACTCAGCAAGTACAGGTCAATGTCGAAAAAAAGTCTCAAGTTAGAGTTGAATGGGAAAGTGTCTGCAATTCTGCCCAGACACAATATATGAGCCTTTTCGATCAATTCGGCCCTGGAGAGATTGTGCAAGGCTCAAGGAGTAGAATTTTTTCCAGTCTGATCTGTGCTTGTTGACAGAAGAGACTGCTTCTACAGGGATGGGGTACACTTAAATGGAAAGGGTGCAAGAATATTTGCTGATGCTATCGAGGCAGTGTTAGGTGGGTTGGAAAAATTGCTAGCTTGAAGGGATAAACAGACTAAAAGGTTAACAGTGGCTGCAGGCAGAGGCAAAAGTGATTCTTGCACTGCTTCTATTAGAATGAGCAGCACCCTGGAAAGCAAGGCAATGGAGATTTACCGTACTGCTGGGAGTAAAAGTGGAACAGATAAATACATGGACTGTGTTAGAGTAACTAAGAGTAGAAACAGGTGCAGGTATACTTGCATGTACACCAATTTCCAAGAGTATAGTTAATAAATTTGATGAGCTTGAAGTGCTAGTCAAGACATCAAAGTCAGATATTGTTGGGATATCAGAGATGTGGTGTCACACAGATATAAGCAGTGCAGAATTGGAATTTGGGGAGTATAATGTGTATAGAAAGGACAGACAGGATAGGAAGGGAGGAGGGGTTATTCTGTTAGTTAAGAAACACATAAAAATCTAAGTGCATCCAACTGATGTTGGTGAACAATGCAATGTTGAGGGTGTTTGGTGTGACATAAGCACTGGGAAAGGAAAAATGAGAGTAGTTGTGTGTTATAGGCCTAATGAATCTGATGAGTATAATGAGCAATTGTGCAGAGAAATAGAGTGGGTCAATAAAACAGAATATCTTACTTGCACACTAGCAAGACTTTTTTGTATTTATTGGATGACTGTTTCCTACAGCAGCATGTTTGAGAGGCAACCAGAGGGAGTAATACTCTTGATCTGATTATCAGCAGTGATTATTCATGCATTAAGAATTTGCAGATAAAGGAACCACTGAGTGACAGTGATCAAAATGTACTGATATGGGAATTACTTAAAGATGTAACTACCATCAAGGCTAAAGGGAAGGGAAGAGCGTTTGCTTTCGTAAAGGCAACTACAGAGGTCTCAGACAGTTTTTAAATTCTGTACAGTGGGATCAACTGATGATGTTACCAACGATGAATTCTGAATGGGAAGCCTTCAGGGACTTAATCTTGGAGACTACTAGACTTTTCATTCCAACTAAGAAATACTGTTGAAGGTTCAGTCCTAAATGGATATCAGTTGAATTAATGAGGCTCGGGGCAGAGAAGAAAAATGTATGGGATACATATAAATTATCAGGTGACACAGAAGACTATGGCAGATATCAGCTTGTGTCAGCAAAGAGTCCTTTACTTATGTAAACTCTAGAAGGAAAGGGATGAATCAGATTGGACCACTTACCATAGATGGGTTGACTACTGATGATCATGCTCAGGTAGATGATAAAGTGAATGAGTATTTTGGATTCTACATTCATGCATGAGGAGTTATTGAATGAGGGGAATGCCAGATCAAACTCTAACAGGGAGCTAAGTGATTTTGTAATAAATGAGAGCAAAGTGAAGGAGAAATTGTTGAAGTTAAACATAAGGAAGGCACCTGGGGTGGATGGGATCTATCCAGTTATATTAAAGGAGGCAGCAATAGAAGTAAGCAAACTCTTAGCCATAATTACGAGAGCTTTCTTGGACTCATGGGAGGTCCCAATGGATTGGAGGTGTGCAAATGTATCACCAATTCACAAAGGGGGTTAAAAAGGTACACAAGTAACTATAGACCTCTCAGTTTAACTTCTGTTCCGGGGAAAATAATGGAGTCACTGGTTAAAGAAGCATTTTTTTTTTTTGAGTAGTTGTTGGCGCATCGGCTTCTGTGGCCATAATGCACCTCCCAAGGTTTTTGCAGTACTTTGATCCAAGCCCGAAGCGGGATTCGAACCCACCACCTTTGGGTTGCCAGGCAGGCACTTTACCCACCTGGCTAGCCCGGTTGGCTAAAGAAGCATTGCAGGATCATCTAGACAAGACCGCAGTAATAGTTAAGACAGAGCACGGTTTTGTTAAAGGGAGGTCTTGGTTGACCAATTTGATTGGATACTATGATGTGGTCAGAATGGAACTGACTGTCAAAAATAATTTTGATATCATATACTTGGATTTCAGGAAAGCTTTTGATACTGTTGCACATGGAAAACTGCTGTACAAATTGGAGAGGTATGGCATTAAGGGTAAGTTGCTACAATGGATAAAGGGATGGTTGAGTGTGAGATGACAGAGCGTGGTAAACAATGGACACTGCTCTTCATGGACAAATGTTATTAGTGGAGTTCCTCAGGGTTCAGTGCTGGGCCCATTGTTCTTTTGTGTATTCATCAATGATATTGATAAAGGTATATCAGGATTAATGTCCAAGTTTGAGCTGTATAAGGCCTTGAATGGGTTGAGCAAGCTGAATGCTGATGGGATTCTTCCGCTTGCTCAGATTAAGAACCTGAGAGGGCATAGATTCAAATTGAGGAAAAACAGTTTCTAAAGGTTGCCTTTAGCCAGCCAGTAGTTTGTTGGTGGAACAGACTTCTATCTTTTGTTGTGGAAGTTGATAGCCTAAATAAATTTAAGGCTGAGCTGGACAGGCATTTGGAACGAATGGAGGGGTGAAATGGGAGGTTTTTTTTTTTTTTTTGGCTGCTGCTGCATAAGCTGGCTTTCTTGCATTATATGCCTCTACTAATGCTAATGCTAAAAAGGTGGCTTCCATTTATGTCAGGGCTGCCCAACCTCAGGTAATCTGAGAGCCACATAAAAAAAAAAAAAGATAATCAGAGGGCCGTATCCAGAATATGCTTGGCTTGCTGCAAATCTAAAGCCATCAGTCGACACAATAATAGCGGGGGATTTTAATCTGCCTCTTCCGAAACACAGGGAGGCCAAGAAAGAACTGGATAGTACATTGGGTGCTTTGCACTTAACGCAACTTCCGACACCAGTGACAAGGGGAATGCAGCAACTTGACCTGTTGTATCATAGTTCCTTAGACATAAGACTAGCGCAAAACTGCATAAAATTTAAGTCGGACCACAATCCCATTGAAATAGAAGCAGCACTGAAGATGCATAAAAACATGCAGGGTAAGCACACGAACTGGATAAAACAAAGTAAGTATCTTTTCTCCGTGAAGTATATTAATCCAGAAGTCATTCTCAGTCACCTGACTAGTTACAACTGGAACGACCTGCAAGAAAAGCCAGTAGACGAAGCTTTGGAAATGATCACTAAAAAGCTTTACCAAATAGCATTGGAAGGAGCAGCAAAAGAAATCAAAATATCTGAGAGAACAAAAGAATGGTTCAACCCACAAATGAAAGCAAGTTTCCTCAGGAAGCAAAAACTGTATAGAAAATGGCAAAGAACGGGTCATCCCGCCGATCACGTGCGTTATAAGAAGGAAAGAGCACATTTCATCAAAGCAAAACGACAGGCACACTGCAGTGTTGTTCGTAACAAACTAAAACGAGCAAAAAGAATTACTAGCAATAGAAATAGCACCGAAAATATGACCGAATGCATTTTCAAGGAATGGGCTAATAACACTTTTGGTAACCTGCACGGACTGAATCAAATTAAAAACACTGATAATTGTAACAAAATTTTGGAATTCCTGAAAGATATAAACAAGCGAAACTATTCGGCAAGAGAGGAACCAACAAGACCTCCATTGAGTGAAATACAAATCACCAAAGAGAGCGTAATGAAAGCAATCAACGATCTGCCCAATAAGGCCACTGTTGGACCAGACAAATTTCCAATGTTCATCCTTAAAATAAGTAGCCCATTTATAATAGATCTATTACTGCACATCTATCAGGAAATCATCAGGTCAGGAGCTTTCCCGCAAGCTTGGAAAAATTACATTGTAACCCCAATACCAAAGATTAAACACCCAAAATCGGCTAAGGATTACAGACCAATTTCTGTTAGTTGCACCCTACAGAAGGTTTTCGAAAAAACAATGCTTCCCACCATCAATCAACACTGCTTTAGCAATAGACCACCACATTTGCACTCAGTCATTTCGGGGAGATCAACAATAACAAACTTACTGGAAACCCTTTTTCGCGTGCAGAGAGCACTAAATGAGAAAAAACAAATTGATATTATTTTTTTGGATATCTCCGCAGCCTACGACAACGTCTCAATTCCAGCGCTCATTGCGATTTTAATGAATTATTTTAATGTAAGAGGAAATTTGTTAACTATAATAACCAGCCTGCTAGAACATAGAAAACTTACTGTTAAGCACCAAAAGCTACAATCATACTTTACCATCTCGCGAGGAGTGCCACAAGGGGGAGTTCTTTCGGCTACCCTTTTCGCGGCCGCCCTGGAGCCGTTTCTTGCACAGTACCATGACTTTATAACATATGCTGACGATGTAAAATTCTTCATCACTTCCAAAGACCATGAATCAGCAGAAAGTATTTGCCAGATGGCAAATAGCACAATCCGAGAATTTGAGAGCTACCTGGATTGCATCGGGCTCCGTATTAATGCACAGAAGTCTGCCCAAATGACCATAACTTACAAGCAGAATAAAAATGACATCTCGATCTCTGTCAACGGGTCTAGCGTTGAAAAAGTGCACTCTCACCTGGACCTAGGTCTTAAGTGGGATGACAGACTCACCTTTGCTCAACACTTCGTCCATATGAAGACAAAAATATTCGCCGCTTTATGGGCTACTAGACAGGAACTGGTAGGAATTAGTGATCATCATCTAGCGACCAAGTACATTTTAATGTGTGTCCTGCCAATTGCAATGTATGCCTCGCAAATCTGGTCATCAGCTCCAGATTCACATTATAAGTCCATCCTTGGGATCGAGTACTGGTTCTTGCGATGGCTTAACAGAGTTGCTGGCCACCCTTTTACTATCTCAAGGGCCATTCTCTACTCAAACCTTAACATCGTACCCTGGATGCAGCGGACAATTAACAGGAACATACACACTCTCGCACAAATGCTCACAGGCAGAGTAGATGCTCCAGTCCTGGATAATATTCTAGTCAAACCGCGTGCCACTGCTAGACGTTGCGGGGAAGTAAATAATCCACTCCGTCCAGTCCTGAACAATCTTAGTAGCCTGCAAAGATTCTTCCCATCAAATACAGCGAAAATATTTAACTCACTACACATAGATGCTGAAAAACTGTGTGAGGATGCAACATACCGGAAAGAGATCTTCCAGTATTCGTACAGATTTACCGAAATATGAATCGGCTGCAAAGTACCAAAGAATTGAGAGTAAAAGAGAAACTTTCTACTTTAAGAACAATAATAATTGTTGACCGGAAAAATACACCTTCTGTAACAGTTATTTAAATAGGTAAGTTATATGTGGAATTATTAGTGAATTGTAAATATATGAGCTGTATAATGTTTGTACACAATCATAAATGTGTAAATACTGTATGTATTAAACATAAAATGTATGTATTAAACATAAAATGTGTACAAAATATTTTGGGACGAGACTACGTGTACAGTATATGTAACCAATTGCACGTAGTATCTCGTACCCTGATATGTACTTAGCACCCTCCTGGCACTTTGCCGTCCCGGGGTGGTTCCTTATGGAAATAAACAGATAATAATAATAATAATAATAATAATAATAATAATAATAATAAATACAGTACAGATATTAAAATATTGGGAAAGTCATTCAGTTATGTTTAGCAAGGTTTAGCAAGCACTTCTGAAATACTGTATAATGTAGTGTAGTGTCATTTCACATTATACTCTTTAGGCACTGACAAAACTTGCATGCAAACAAGACATTGAATTTTATTCTCGTTGTTTTAATTAAATAGTCTGATTCCCATCGGCTTTGATACACTTGCTTTTCTTCTTTAATTTTTCTTTTCTTTTGAGACATGGTTGTTTGACGATAAGTAGTAATTTATTAAGTAGAAGTGAAGCATACTGAAGATAACACGCAAATCAATCGCAATGCATATATAGTAATTTGGTGAGCCCTGGTGAAACAACCTTGGTAAACGGACGAACGAACGATGGACGACCCACCCCAGAGCATGTTCATTGAAATGTGACATCTAACATGGACACAATGAAATACACTTGAAGTCGCGTGTAGAACCTAGGTTTGAACTCACAAGTAGTGTTTTGCGATGACAGTTTTTTTTTTTTCGCACGTGAAAATCAAAAGGCCTAACCCACAGGAGGGCCACACAAAATCGTTCTGTGGGCCGTGGTTTGGACAGCCCTGATTTATGTTATTAAAATCTTGTTGACCAGCATAATTAGAGAAACCAGTAATCATTACCATGCACATAAATTAGTTACAACATACTAAATAGCTAAAAGTAAGGAATACAGAAGCAGGTGATACTATTTTCTTATAATATTAGGACTTTCAAAGCAGAGTTAAAATGCTATTAGGGCCTTGCTTATGATTACTTCATGTATGGCAATTATATTTTAGAATGGTGTCAAAAATAATTCTAAGATATACATCATAACTTCCTTATGAGAACAGCTATTAAATAAATTTTGAGAGAGAGAGAGAGAGAGAGAGATGCAGTATATTTTTTGTTTTTATATATATATAAAATTACAAAAATACAAAATATATAATAATAAACATGTAAATATATAATAAAAAATAAATATTTCTTTATTCATTTTTGGCTGATGCAGAAAAAGTCTGTTTCCTTGCATCATATGGCCTTACTAATACATGTCAGTTTACTAGTACTTAAATAAGTACTAAAATCTAACAGTTGTTCAGTATATATATATATATATATATATATAAATATAAATTAAAAACTTTAAATAAATATTCAAGAAAATAGAAACACAGAAAAATAGAATAGAAGGAAATTAGCACAGCAAACATTAGTGGCTGAAATGCATTATCCACCACATGTTGCTTGAATTAAATTAAAGTAAAAATAAATGAAAAAAATGCCAGTAAGCTAGGATCTGTTCTATTTTAAATTTTCACTGCATAAGGGCTACCATTATTCAAATTCATTGCATTTGCGGTTTGATCAGTGTATTGGTTCGATGATGCATGAATTTGTCTAATGTTCGAAATGCAATGATTTCCTGACCATTACTGGTCTCGTGGTCCTCCATTGAGATGGGGCATAATGGTCAGTCTAATTTATTTATTTATTTTCATTTTCTTGGTCAGGTGTAGTTGATTTTCTTCTCTGTTTTTAGTAATATTTCACATAATTTGGACCTGGTGCTATCTTCTGGGTGCCGCTAAATTTCAACTAATTAGCTTATTCTAAAATTTCCATTATTTGGTATTCTATTAATTGGCTGTTTCTAAATTATTTTAGAATTCCTTCTGCAATACTCTTTATCTTGATCCTTCATCCGCCTTTTGCTATATTACACATGGGTTTATTTTACTTTTCGCTCTACTGGTTTGTCATTTTTACTGGCATTTGTTTCATTTATTTTTACTTTTATATATATATATATATATATATATATCCAATATTTTAAAATAAAATAAAATAAAATAAAACATAAGCCAGTAGTATGGCAAAAACTGTAGAGCGAAAATTAACATAAAAATAACCCAAAATAAATAAAGTTATTTTGGGTTAAAATAACCCAAAATAAATAAATTTATTTTGGGTTATTTTTATGTTAATTTTCGCTCTACAGTTTTTGCCATACTACTGGCTTATGTTTTATTTTATTTTATTTTAAAATATTCGATATATCTTGGCTTCATATGGAGGATGTGAATGTTGCTGGCTCTAATGAAAGCTCAATATTTATTTATTTAGTTTATTATATTTTAACTTTTGTCATTATTCAAACATATATATATATATATATATATATATATATATATGGTTGTGGTATTTTAGTTCATGAGATTTTAGGTTGGCCATTAAACAGTTATTAAAGTAGTTCTGTTTTCTGATTACATCATACCAAAAAGGAGTTTGCAAATGTAATGCATTTCCCACTTACAGCTTTCCTTTCCTAGGCAAAACTACACACATTTTACTCACTGGTATGTTGAAAACCAAAAATCAAAATATGGTAGTCGAATATGCAAATATAAAATTATAATAAAAGTTTATTGCACTATAACAAGTTGATGGAATATAGGTAATGTAATTTGGAAAATTTACATAATGTTAACCAGAAATTAATAATCACATATTACAACCCCATCCTGGGGTTTTCTTTGGAGGTGTAACCAGTGGTGAGCTGTGAATATTTTAACAATGGGCTCGCAGTTTTGCCTACTTTTTGATGACTGCAGCAGATGACGTCAATTCTGTGACGTCATCCGCTGTAGGCTTCTGCCAGAGGTGCTTCCGATGTTCACACTACTAGTCTGCGTGGAGCACTCACTAGAAGTGTGATTAGAGCAGGTGATGCATTTTTCGTGACCGGTATGATATCTCCAGTCAGTCTGGTCATCATGCCCCCCCCTTACGATAATATCTGGATGTGATAGTCTCTCGAGTTCTAAGTTTTTAGAATTTGAGTAACATGACGTCATAATCATACTTCCTGAAGTAAGTATGATTGCAACAATACAAGTATTTGTCATATGACTGCAACAATCAATACAAATATTTGTCAACAATTTATTTTTTCCTCTCGCATTTTCGTAACATTCCATTGTTAGTCTCCCCGAACAGCTGCGTATGTCACTTCAACTACAAGATCGATATTTCAATCGACGCTGTTTTCTAGACATTTAGATACGTTGCAATCGCAAGTATACATCTCTTACTTTGGTTATCATAAATCCATTGTATCTTGTCTTCCAGAAATTATGAAAATTTGCGAAGGATCAATAAAATACAGTATTTACAATACAAAAGCTCTTTTATTTCATAATCAATATACAAATCAAAATACCTAAAAGAAACACAAAGGATTCACATAAAACCATCTACCACTTTTTTATTGGTCTCTCTTTTTTTTTCACAACTAGGGAAATATAATGGATCCATTTTTTTCATGATAAAATTTTAATACTGCGAATAAAAAATAACACGAAATATTTCCCATATCACAAATAACAAAAACTATCACAAAACATTCTACAATATAAAAACAAATACAGGTGACCCCCGCTTAACGCTGATCATTCGTTCCGGAAAAACAGAGCGCTAAGTGAATCCGCGCTAAGCGAGCGCCGCTTTCCCATAAGGTAACATATGTATTTATGAGCTGCGGTCGGTGCCATAGGATATTTCCTAATGAATAATAAACAGTAATGAAAAGATGCACAAATGTCGGTCAAAATATTTAATATTCAAATATTTTCACATATAAAATATTCTGCATTGCATACGTATAATTATGTGGTAACTACTTGCGTATCAAAAGTAAATTTAAAATTCCAATTAAAATAATGAATTTAATTTAATTGATGAATTTAATCATGAAAAATGTGTGGATTTTGAGTTGAACTTTGGCCCTCTTCCAAATAAACTAAAAGGGGTATTAATTTTAAATCCCCCGCAGCGTTACAACCAACAATAAAGTCATTAGCATTAGCATTAGCATTAGCAGAGGCATATGATGCAAGAAAGCAAGCTTATTCAGCATCAGCCAAAAAAAAAAAAAAAAAAAAAAACCACTCCCATTTCACCCCTCCGTTCGTTCGAAATACCTGTCCAGTTGAGCTTTAAATTTGTTTAGGCTATCAACTTCAACAACAAGTGATGGAAGTCGGTTCCACCAACCAACCACCCGCTGGCCAAAGGCAAATTTCCGCACATCTATCCGACATCCGTCCTTCCTCAATTTGAATTTATGCCCTCTGAGGTGATTATTCTGAGAAAGATGAAGAATCCCATTGGCATTGAGCATGCTCAAACCATTCAAAGCCTTATACACCTCTATCAGATCACCTCGCCGGTGCCTAGTCTCCAAACTCTGTAATTTGCAAAACTTAAGCCTTTCTTCGTAAGAGCAACCCTTTGTTCCATTTACTAATCTTGTTGCCCTTCTCTGTACCCGTTCCAGCAGCTCTACATCCTTCTTGAAATGAGGCCTCCAGACCTGTATACAGTACTCAAGATGTGGCCTTACCATTGCCTTATACAAGGGAATAATCACCTCCTTATCCCTGCTAGAAAAATTCCTGTATATCATTGACAAGACACCATGAGCTACTCTTGCAGCTCGTCTGCACTGCTCAGAGAACTTCATATCTGCCTGCACAATTACCCCCAGGTCCTTTTCATTCTCCACCACTGTCAGTGTAGTACCGCAGAGTTGATACGTTGCTCTGGGGTTACTGTTTCCCATATGCAGCACTTTACATTTGTCGATGTTAAACCTCATTTGCCACCTCTCAGCCCATCTGTTCAACCTTTCCAGATCCTGTTGCAGCAGCATAGCGTCAGTATTGTCCTTAACGACCCTGCCAACCTTTGTATCATCTGCAAACTTGGACATTAAACTTGATATCCCATCATCAATATCATTCATAAACACCGAAAACAACAACGGACCCAACACTGAACCTTGAGGAACTCCACTAATAACATTAGTCCACGTTGAGCAGTGTCCATTGATTACCACTCTCTGTCTTCTGCCACTCAACCATCCCCTTATCCATAGCAGCAATTTGCCTCCAATGCCACACTGCTCCAATTTGTGCAGCAGTCTTCCATGTGCAACAGTATCAAAAGCCTTTCTAAGATCCAAATATATAATATCAAAGTTATTCCCTGCATCCAGTTCTTTTGTGACTACATCATAGTATCCAATCAAATTGGTCAGGCAAGACCTGCCCTTAACAAAACCATGCTGCGTCTGAGCTATAACTGAATTCTTGTCTAGATGATCCTGCAGTGCTTCTTTAACCAGTGCCTCCATTAATTTACCTGGAACAGAAGTTAAACTAACAGGTCTATAATTACTTGTGTCAGCCTTTGATCCTCCTTTGTGAATTGGGGTTACATTTGCACATCTCCAGTCTATGGGCACCTCCCCTGAGTCCAAAGAAGCTCTCATAATTATGGCTAGGGGTTTGCATACTTCCTTTGCTGCCTCCTTTAATATAACTGGATAGATCCCATCCACCCCAGGTGCCTTTTTTATGTTTATCCTCAACAATCTCTCCTCCACTTTCCTCTCAGTTATTACAAAATCATCCAGCTCACTGCCAATGTTTACTTTACCTACATCATTCTCCTTCCTGAATAACTCCTCATGCGTGAATGTAGATGCAAAATACTCGTTTAGATTGTTAGCCACCTGAGCAGGATCCTCAACTGTTGAACCATCAATATCCAGTGGACCAATCTGATTCATCCCTTTCCTTTTCGAGTTCAAGTATGTAAAGAACTCTTTTCTGTTTTTCTTTGCATCCTTTGCCAAGGATTTTTCATAGTCTGCCTTTGCCTGCCTAATCTCCTTTGTGACTTGGTTACAGACCAACTTATATCTATCATAGGCTTCCATGTCACCCATTAATTTGTATGTATCCCATGCATTTTTCTTCTCTGCCACATGTCTCATTAGTTCATCTGACAACCATTTAGGCCTAAACCTTGAACAATATTTCTTAGTTGGTATGTAAAGCCTGGTAGCCTCCAAGATTAGTTCCTTGAATGCTTCCCATTTTGAGTTTGCTGTTGGTAACATCATCAGTTGGTCCCACTGTATAGAATTTAAATACTGTCTCAGACCATCATAGTCGCCTTTACGAAAACAAAAACCCTTCCCTTTACCTCTGATGGTAGTTACCTCCTTGAGTAAATCCCACTTCAACACACTGTGATCACTGCCACCTAGTGGTTCATTTATCTGCAGGTTCTTAATGCATGAAGAATCACTACTGATAATCAGATCAAGAGTATTGCTCCCTCTTGTTGCCTCACGAACATGCTGATGTAGAAAACAATCATCCAATAAATCCACAAAAGCCTTGCTAGTGTGGGAGTGACCAACCCACAAATTCCAGTCAATATCTGGGAAATTAAAGTCCCCCATTATAAGACTCTCTGATTTACTGGCCCACTCTATTTCCCTGTACAATATCTTATTATACTCATCAGAGTCATTAGGCCTATAGCACACTCCTACTCTCAATTTTGATTTCCCTATGCTTATGTCACACCAAACTGACTCGACACTGCCCTGTCCATCGATGTCGACTGGCTTCACTTCCTTGGACTTTATGTGTTTCTTAATTAATAGCATAACCCCTCCTCCCCTCCTGTCCTGTCTATCCTTTCTATACACATTGTATTCCCCAAATTCCAGTTCCGCATTACTTATATCTGTGTGACACCACGTCTCTGATATCCCAATAATATCTGCCTTTGATGTTTTGAGCAATACCTCAAATTCATCAAATTTATTTACCAAACTCCTAGCATTGGTGTACACGCAGGTATACATACCTGCGTGTACACCAATCAACCGATCCTTCGCCGCTTTGAAACCTGGCATGTTTTTTTCTTCTTTCAATATGAAACTTCTTTTAGGTATTCGTTTCCACAAAAATCCTGCTTCAGCTATGTTAAAAACTTGTTGAGAAGTATAACACATAATACCCCTCTTCAATAATTTTAACAAGTTCTTTTTTGAAAGTTTCGGCTCCTTGATCTGCACTTGCACTTGCGGCTTCTCCCTGGATTTTAAATCTATTCAACCAGCCCTTACCAGTTTTAAATGGTTCCACATTTTTTTTTTTTTTCTTTAGGCGAGTTTTCTTCAGATCATCATATTGGCTAATCTCTTTCTCTCTCTCTCTTTTTTTAATATTTAACTTAACTGAATTCTGCATTGGAATATTATCTTCAATAAAATTAAAGTCTTTCCATTTCAATCCTAATAGCCGGCCTAGTCCTAGTTGCTTGCAGTGGAACAGCTATCTTTCCCGCTGCAAAAATTAATTCTTTATTTTTTTATAATTGTTCTTACAGTTAAAGTTGCAAGTCCTAAATTATGGCACACATCCGTTTGTCGTTGACCGGAATCGATTCGCTTCAAAACGTCTAATTTATTTTTCAAATTCAGTCTTTTTCTTACATTTATAGTCTTCGTACTGCGCCCAGACGTTGTTGCTTTTTCATTCCTATCAGTCATTATTAGCTCTTCGAAAATGTAACTGCGTTGGTTGAATTAATTACGATACAATGTTCAAGTAAACTTTCCGTTACGCACGATGTCTAATACTCTACTGAGTGATGACTAGACTTCGGATAAATGCATATAACGCAAATATTACAAGCAATATACTTGATAATTTTTTAAAATGTTGATCTCGGAACTACGTAACAAGTCACTGTACTGAAACTAAATTAGCGTGCGAGAAAATTTCACTGAGCGTGGGAAAATTTCTCAAGTCGGCGTGGGAAACGTTTTAATACTGTTTTGCTATTCATTTTCAAGCTATCGACTCCATCAAATGAAACGATTTCGTTATTATGTCAAAAATGTAATCTGTAAAAGAGCGTTATAGTGATCTGTGACAGCGTTATAGTCAGATACGGGTTATAATATAAGAACAGCGTTATAGCGAATCAGCGTAAAGCGAACCGCGTTATAACGGGGGCCTGCTGTATTAACATAAAAAACACTTCTAGAAAAGGTACACAAAAATCACATATTACATGAAAAAAATTATTGTACAAATATTCAAGAAAAATTTATTCTGAAAATTGCTATATGCAATTTACTTCTTTATATTTGTTGTCCATCTTCTGCTTTGCTCAATAGCTGAGCGATGATTTGATGTAACGATCCGGATCAAACTGAAGAAATGGTTTTCCATTTATATGTATGGTCATCATAATCTGCAACGTATTTAATAGTCACAATATTATTCATTTATGCTGAAATCTCACTCAGCTTCAGCACTACTAATCACAGTGGTTTCAAAGATATTTTTGGCTTTCTTAATTGAAGAGGGAATTTCACTCGATTATTAAGATAAACTGTCTTCGACACAATCTCTAAAACCATTAAATTTTTATTTCATATTTTATCAGAAAACTTAAATTTCTTATTCGTTTTTCACCGTCTTGCCATGGAGATGAAAGTTCTTTCATATTCCACGATTCCAAGTGGCATATGTTTAAAATTTCTTTCACTTCCTCATCGTCAATAGTATCATTATTTTCTTTATTTAATTTAAAATTACTCTGTTGCATTAATAACTTATCCTTAACCTGTCACGAGGTAATTTTTTAAATGTGTTCTTACTTTCGATTCCTTCAAATTCTTTCAACTTCAACATGCTCTCAATTTTAGCTTCATAATTTCCTTCAGAATTTTTTAAATTAGCGATAGCGTTGATAGTTAAAATAATTAATTTATCTGCTTTTACTATAGTGATTCTGCGACTTTGTAAAGCTTCTGAAAGGTAAGAGAGCTCCTGCAGGATGTCGATCATTAGTGCTAAATCGTTAAGAAATTCCAGATTGAAAAGTCAGTTTAATAATCCAGAATATTTAACTTTCTGATTCAAAGTGTTTGCACAAAGCGGGATAATCCCTCCAATCCTCAATTGCCGTCCGCAAGCTACAAGCTTCCCATTGTGGCCCGAACGAATCCCGGAAAAAATATTCCATTTTCTTGTTATTATTATAATTAGAATAATTAAGTAAAACTCCAGATCAGTGATTGACAAGTGCCATTCACTGCTTTCCCCCTCACTATCCTCCTACATTGATATGCCTAAGGTGTTTCCCCCCCACTTGACGATGTTTTTAAATCTGGGAACTCGTTTACCAATTTTAACATAACTGGATAGGGGGAAAAACTCCCTACCTACCTCAGCTAAGACCCCCCCCCCATGGACGACACAAATAAACCAGAAAGTAAACACCTTCACAATAATCAACTTCACCGAATCACAAAATTTGACTGTACAATCAATCCGTTCCACAACGCACACTGCACGGAAACAAGTGTTACCCAAATAATAGAGTTTAGTCTTTAAGTATTATTATTAAGATTATTATAATACTTAAACGTTTGATTATAATTTGTATGATTTTTTGCAAATTTTAATTTGTGTTTTTGATATAATTAAATTGTGATTGCTGTCAGTAATGTGGTGTTTGTGAAATAATTGTATTCTGTCATGATTTTAGCATTAAAAAATAAATATTTCCTTTTGTTTTCTCATTTGCCTTCTACAAGCTGCCTATCGTGGCCCGAACACACGACCCTTATACGATCCTTAATTCGCGCTGGTCTTTTGGAGATTGGTGATATAATGCATACAGTTTTGTTTTTGTTTTTTTTTAATTATGCCATTATATTTTGGAACATTTTCTTCACAGTGAAAGCCTCGAAGCGGTTTCCAAATCTTCCAACATTTCATCTTTGGAAAGTTTACTTCAAAGTTGCCTCAATCCTCCTCCGCCCCTCGACATCATTACTGTCACTAGTTCTGAAACTGCAAAATATCGGAATCACTCGGATATTCAGCTACTGTGACCATGTAAACATAGACAGGAGAAAGTTACTGAAACGCCTGGATCACTCACTTCTCTGAAAAACATATGATTTCTTGTCAGAGTAAAGGGGAAACCACAACACAAGTTGACCAGTGGCTATTAACCGTGTCGGGAATCTTCTTAATCCTCTGACTGGCTATGGAAAGCATATCGACTAGCGTGACTTCTTGGAATGAGGTTCCATGGTTTTTACGGGCACCAGTAACGTTGTGGAAGGTAATCCCTTTCACTCTTAATTCGCACTTTCTAATTACCTAAAGGCCAGCGGTGAGGACATGTGTACAAAGTTGTCTCTTGTAATACGTCGTCAGAAATTATTTTAAATGTTTCCGTAAAAACCAAGGAAAATTAAAAAAAATTTGCTATGAAGAAGTTCGTTAAACAGAGGTTCGATGTAATTAACTCAAAAATGAAGCAATTTAAAAATATATAACTGGTCGATTGGGCGATTAAAATGCTGGGTATGGGTTCCTGCTGTCCTCACCGTAGTTCCGGCTCTGGATACTCAATAGTTAAATTCAGGATTTCATTTGTGAAATAAATAATCGTTTCAACAATGGGCTCGCAAATTTTCAAAAAAAAAATAACAATGGGCTCTTGCGAGCCCACTATAGCTCACCACTGGGTGTAACTGAAAATTTACAAAATTACATTATTACAATAAAAGTAAAATGTTTACCTTAGTGTTAATATCAGAATGGTCAAGCAAAGGGAAATGGTCTTATCCTGCATTTTCCAAAAAAAAAAAATTTCCAATCACTCATATTCCCATTACCAGAAAGTGTCCACCAAATCCTCTTTGAACTTTCCCAAACTACCTGGCCATCTTGAGAGAAATTTTATTCTAATAACATGCATAATTATAGGAATATTCCAAAATTTCAACTCCTTCCAATAGGTATTTTAAGAGACACAAGGTTCCAAACTGTAGAAATTAAAAATTATTCTACAAGCACCCTATACATTACAAAATTATATAATTTAGAATATACGAGGTGTGACAATAAAGTTTCGAGAATAATTCATTTAAAAATTTTATTTTGAAAATTATACAGATGTGAGGCCATTGCCTTCAAAGTAGTCCCCTTCAGACTGAACACATGCATTCCAGCATAGGATCCATTGATCGTAACATTTCTGGTATCTGTTTTAATATCCGCATTATGTTATTCTGAATTCAGAAACTGACTGAAAATGCATTCCGTTCATGACTCCTTTTACTCGAGGAAATAAAAAGAAGTCAAAAGGAGACAAATCAGAAAAATACGGAGGATGCTGCAACATATGATCGATTTTGAAGTTAAAAACTCTTTCACTACACCGAATTTCTTTCTGCTCATGAGACAGGTTTTTTGGTACCAGCTCTGCACACACTTTCCCCATCAACAAATTTTCAGTCAAAATTAATCTAACACTTTCCTGATTAATGTTTAATTTTTTGGCAATCATTTTTTTGGTTAACTGCATATCGCTTTGAACAAGATCACACATATGAACAATGTTTTCATCATGTTGAGTCGTGGAAGGATGCCCTGAATGCTCAGCATCTTCGACGGATTTGCATCCTTCTCGAAACTGTTTTGCCAAATTGAAAAGACGTGGTTTTGACATGGTACCATTTCCATAAACTTTGGTCAACTTTCATAAATATCCGTTGGCGATTCGCCACTTTTCACCAAAAATTTTATCCCAACTCTTTGCTTTAATTGCGTTCCATTTTTCATGTAACGTGGAACTCAAACACGTCTTAACACAAACCAACTTGTACAATGACTGACAATGTTTAACCTTTGCATGCAGGTAGAGGGGGAGATCAGGCTATACAGCAGGAGGACGTAACGGCTTACAGGGTGCCACTTTTACGGAAACAAAATTATTCTCAAAACTTTATCGTCACGCTTCGTATATATGTAACAAAATTAAGTCAAAGAACTTGCCTGTAGTGTCTGTTGCTGGGCCAAATTCTTCTCTCCAATGTGTAGCTGCTTAACAAAACCAAGGGTTGATGGAACTTCAACAGTAACAGTAATGTCTGTTACTTCTCTCAGTCGAGACTGAATAGCATATTCAATAAGAGCTTGATAAGCTATTATGGTATCCTAAACAAAGAAAAATAAGCAATGAAAAACGAAAATCCTTAGTTATTATTACATTTAAAATTAATTACTTTTATGAAATAATTGAGCAAAAACATAATGGAACTTCAAGCAACATTGTGCTATTTTGCAGTTCGCTTCATCTTCATCCCCAAAATTCCACAATAGCTTTCTTCAATAGAGTACAACTAATTGAATGTAACACATCCAGTAATCTGTATGTCATCTTTATGGTAAATGAGCATACAGATGTACAAGCACAACAGATAAGAGCTTATCTGTCATGTGCTAGAGATGTCTCTGGGTATATTTTCATAGGCCAATTACCTTGTAATATGGCAACCAAGGCATACAAAAAGTTTTGCTTTTTGACTCCTACATATTTTTTTACATTAGCAGTACACAAAACTTAATTTGTAAGATGCCCAAACATATTATTTTATCACTAAGAGATTAAAGGGATTGCTGGAGTTTCAAGTTGTTATATTAATAAAGCAGTTTGTCTCAATTTTTTTAATAGTAAAAATAGTATTAGCAAATAGTATAGTGCAAGGAAGCCACAGGCTTTTGCTGCACTGGCAAAAAAAAACCAAAAAAAAAAAAAAAACCCAACCAAGTAGATAAGACAACACAAATCATATGCCACTCTTACACAAATCATATGCCACTCTTCTCACGTAGGTAAGTATTCAGTAGACTGTTGAATTTATTTAAACTTTTGGCCTCAACTACCTGTGAGGGCAACTTGTTCCAGGTATCATCGGCTCGACGGTGTTTTTTTTTTTTTGGTAGTTGTTGGCGCATCGGCTTCTGTGGTCATAATGCACCTCCCAAGGTTTTTGCAGTACTTTGATCCAAGCCCGAGGTGGGATTCGAACCCGTGACCTTTGAGTTGCCAGGCAGGCACTTTATCCACCCGGCTAGCCAGGTCGGCTCGGCTCGATGGCTAAAAGAAAACATCCTACAGAATTTATGACCTCTAGTTCTGGAATTGTTTAGTATAGTGAGAATTCCACCTTCATTCATTTTACTACCAATTTTACTCTCAAAGCTTTATAAAACTTAATCAGGTCACCTCTAAGATTCCTGCTTGCCAAGCTCTGTAGCCCACATAATCAGAGTCTTTTCTCATACAGTCGTCCTGCTGATCTCACCAGTCGAGTTGCCCATCTTTGGACTCTTTCAAGAAGCTTGATGTCTTTTTTTCAGATGAGGTCTCCATACTTGAACATAGTATTCCAAATATAGGCTTATAATTATCTTATACAGTGGGATCATGATGTTCCTATCTCTACAGGATAACGTTTGATAAATAATTGATAGGACACCATGCGCTTTCTGCCCATATTGTAATTCCCAGATCCCTTTGCTCCTCCACTGTTTTTAATTTAATCCAAGTATATAATTTATTTGTGGGTTGCTATTCCCCAAGTGTAAAACCTTGCATTTAGCAGCATTAAAACATAGCTGCCACTTCTCTGACCATCTTTGAAATCAGTTCAAGTCTTCTTGAAGGAGCACTGCTTGGCACTGATCATTAACGACTCTGCCAATCTTTACGTAATCTGCAAATTTTGACATCATGCCTTCTATCCATTCATCAATGTCATTTATGAACATGAGAAACAAACCGTTGGTTGAAGAACTGATCCTCGAGGGACCACACTCCTGATGTTACACCAATCTGAAGAATATCCATTAATCACAACCCTCTGTCTTCTGCCCTGCAGCCACCCAGCAATCCATCTTAGAATCTTACCGGTAATTCCAACCTGTTCAAGCTTATACAGTAACCTCTCACATGGGACCAAGTCAAATGCTTCGCTAAAATCCAAATAAACTATGTCAAAATTATTCCCTAAATCCAGCTCATGAGTAACTGTGTCAAAATAGCCTACTAAGCTAGTTAAGCATGATTTACCCTTAACAAAGCCACGTTGTGCATCCTTCAGAATGCACAACTAAATGTCCCTGGATTGCTCTCTTAATCACTGTTTTTAAGATTTTTTTCTACCACTGAAGTCAGACTAACCGGTCTGACTTCAGTGAAGTTATCAACTTCACTCTTACAACCGCTTTTGTATTATCCCAATACATCGACACTTCTCCAATCCAAAAGAATCTCCCCGAGTCCAAAAAGCCCTCATAATTAACATCAATGGTTCAATACACTCCCTTGCTCTCTTCCTCAAAACTACAGGATAAATGCCATCAACGGGCACCTCACTTGCTTTTATGCTCAATGTTTTTCTAATAAACAATCATCTGTAATTACAACATCATTAATTTCATATGGCTCAGCCTCTTCTCAGCATAAAGGGTCTTTCATCAGTAAAGACAGATGCAAATTACCTGTTCAATTCATCAATAACATCAGCTGGGTTGTCTAAGACATTCCCACACCCAGTGCACAAGGGTCCGATCTGATTAGCTTTTTCTTTGTTGTATTCACATACATGAAAAATACCTTGTTCCCAGTCTTTACTCTCTTAGCTAATGCTTTCTCATATGCAGCCTTGGCTTCCCTGACCTTATTTATGGTACTATTACAGATCAACTTGTACCTGCTGTAGGTTTCAATACTTTTCATCACTCTGTAACTGAGCTCCACTGTCATCCATTTCAGCATCCTCCTCCTGCAATATTTTCTTAAAAGTATTAAAGGTAGTTAAAGGTAATTCATTAATGTATGCATTAATGGCATCTGTGATTTTTGCTTTAAAAATATTCCATAATTCAAATGTATTCACCATCCCTTGGCAATCTGCCCTGTTCACAGATGCCATATAGTGCTTTAAACTGTCAAAGTCCTCTCTTCTGAAGTTAAAACCTGTGCCTTTACCTTTAACTAAGGTAAGTTGATAGCTTAAATGGATTCAAGGCAGAACTAGACAAACATTTGGAGCGAGTGTATGGATGATATTATATATATATATATATTTTTTTTTTTTTTTTTTTTGGCTGATGCTATATAAGCTTGCTTTCTTGCATCATGTACCTTTGCTAATGCTAACTATTGCAACATCTTTCTTCATCTTCCAGCTGACAATTGCATGATCACTTCCTGACAATGGGTCCTGTACTTTAAGCTCTGTGATGTCAACTGAATTGTTAGTAATGATGAGGTCAAGTATATTCTCACCCCTAGTACTTTCTCTAATATGTTGGTACAAATAATAATCATCTAGTTTATTAAAAAAAAGTTTTTTCCCACCATAAGTTTCTCTTCCACTTATTCCAATCAATCTGGGGAAGATTAAAATCACCCATAATAAGACATTCATGCTTGCCCATTCCATCTGCATGTAAAAACTTTCTTCATATTTTTCACAATTTCTGGTCTGTAAATTACCCCCACTCTCATTGTACCTTTGCTTCTGACTAAGTCACACCACAGAGATTCTACAGATTTATATAATTTTTGGTAATCTGAATCCTCTGCTGGTACTCCTAACTTATGCACACCATACTGTGGTAGAATAAAAAACAAAAATTATTTTAAATGCTGTTTTTCTTATCTCATTTTGATATTATTTTGTTTTATAAAAATGAATGAGAAACAAATGAAATCATTTTTAAGTTCTGTTATAGTATTTTTTTTTTTATTGTTTCAGAATGAAAAGTATCATAAGCCTTACAGAGAAGGAGAGGACTGAAACTGTAAGGTGGCATGTAAATTATGAAAATGCTACAGCAGTTGCATGCCAGTTCAAAAGAGTTTTGGACATAAACCATGCATAACAAAGACCATAAAGAAAACTGTAAAGAAGTTTGATGAAGTGGGAATAGCACACTATCTACTAAAACTTGATAGACCTAGTATCTCAATGACATCTGCTAATTTGGAACTTGTAATAGTAGTAGTAATAGCAAATGATGCAAGAAAGCAATATTATCAACTTGAACTTTATCACTATTATCTTCCCCACTACTGTTATCCCAAGTGTTTGGGTGGGATGGTACTGGGAAATTGTCAGTGTGAATGAGCCAAATTGGAAAAGGTATATTTGGATATATTATAGTGTGTTTCCTTTTTTTAGACATACCAGATATATATGGCATACAGATATATTTGTCAACAACCTGTAGACAAATACAACCTGTAGAACACATCACGATCAGTTAATACTTGGAAAATCTTGGCACAGCCTATAAAATCCTCACCAAATACGCTGTGTGCTCTATTCAAATTGTAAATTGTTGCATCGGAATTTGTACCTAAGAACCATAGGTAGAAGTCTGATTATGTTTATCACAAGAAAAAAAAGGGCAGAATCAATTACTAAAATTAAGAGAATTAGCTAATATCTCTTAAAATAAAATAGCGTGTCATACATTACTGGCTAGATTATGTGAAACTGGTATATTTTGGTAAAACATAACTCCCTCAATATTTAATAACTGTGATGTGATGTGAAACTATCATGTTGATTTTCGAAATCTACGTATAAAAATTGGTTAAAAACAGCATTTAAGTTCTTGGAGGTAAAAATCGTGTTGGCTAGTGTTATTAACGTATCAGTCAAACAGCTTTAAATTTTTTTTTTTTTTTTTTTAATTCCTCTTCTCTTCTAGGATAACCTTCTATAACTGGGTATCATGACAAAAACATGGATGTATTATTAGTAAATGCCAACTTACTAATTAGCATTAGTAGAGGTATATGATGCAAGAAAGCAAGCTTATGCAGCATCAGCCAAAAAAAAACCAAAAAAAAAAAAAAAACCTTCCACTTCACCCCTCCGTTCATTCGATATACCTGTCCAGCTGAGCCTTGAATTTATTTAGGCTATAAACCTCCACAACAAGGGATGGAAGTCTGTTCCACCAACCAACTACCCACTGGCTAAAGGCAAATTTCTGCACATCTATCCTACATCTGTCTTTCCTCAATTTGAATTTATGCCCTCTCAGGTGATTATTCTGTGCAATAAATCAGCATTGAGCATGCTCACACTATTCAACGCTTTATACACCTCTATCAGATCACCTCGCCGGTGCCTAGTCTCCAGACACTGTAATTTGCAAAACTTAATCCTTTCTTCGTAAGAGCAACCCTTTGTTGCATTCACTAACCTTGTTAACCTTCTCTGTACTCGTTCCAGCAGCTCTACATCCTTCTTGAAATGAGGCCTCCAGACCTGTATACAGTACTCAAGGTGTGGCCTGACCACTGCCTTATACAACGGAATTAGCACCTCTTTATCCCTGCTAGAAAAATTCCTGTATATCACTGACAATACACCATGAGCTACTCTTGCAGCCCGTCTGCACTGCTCAGAGAATTTCATATCTGCCTGCACAATTACCCCCAGGTCCTTTTCATTCTCTACCACTGTCAGTGTAGTACCACAGAGTTGATACGTTGCTCTGGGTTTGCTGTTTCCTATATGTAGTACTTTACATTTGTCAATGTTAAACTTCATTTGCCACCTCTCAGCCCATCTGCTCAACCTTTCCAGATCCTGTTGCAGCAGCATAGCATCAGTAGTGTCCTTAACTACCCTGCCAACATTTGTATCGTCTGCAAACTTGGACATTAAGCTTGATATACCATCATCAATATTATTTATAAATACAGAAAACAATAATGGACCCAACACTGAACCCTGAGAGACTCCACTAATAACATTGGTCCATGATGAGCAGTGTCCATTGATTACCACTCTCTGTCTTCTCCCCCTCAACCAACCCTTTATCCATAGCAGCAATTTGCCTCCAATGCCACATTCTATAACTGGGTATCATGACAAAAACATGGATGTATTATTAGTAAATGCCAACTTACTAATATTATTGCTAACTCTTTATTGAACTAATATTATTGCTAACTCTTTATTGAACTAATATTATTGCTAACTCTTTATTGAACTAATATTATTGCTAACTCTTTATTGAACTAATATTATTGCTAACTCTTTATTGAACTAATATTATTACTAACTCTTTTCAGCTAAATGAGGATCATGGAGGTACATTCTGGAGATGTTCTCCAGAAGGTCTTCTGGGGTGGGTATTCAAAAAGCTGAAAAAATCACATTAACAATTTGTGAATAGATTCTAAATATACTTTTTTGATACATCACACTGAAATATAAATTAAATCAAGTGAAATCAGTTTCAAGCTCCTTTGTACCTGTGTAGATGCCCAACCGCCATCTGTAAGTCTATGAACATTCAACCATTCCACTATTTCTCTTTGAATTACTGCCTGTCTTGCTACATGAACAAGCAAACCATATGCTGTTGTTTCAATATTCGATGCATCATATTTGTGAGGAAGTCGAGGAAAAAGGTAAGGTCTGTTGTTTTCTATGTTTGTAGATGGAGGAGGGACCTTTTCTCTAGCCCAGTACCTTAAACCACCTAATAAAGAAAAAATATGAATATAAATTGCATAGTTAACAAGTTACACTTCAATAATACAAAATAATGTGTTTCAAGACTTTACTATAGGTTTTAATGATTAAAAGATCAAGAAAGGGGTGGATGACTCAAAAAAGGAAAGATAATATATTAATTTTATAAATATAACCAAGCAGGTAGCTTAATTAAAATTGAGAAGGACATTAACTTTCTTCTAAGTTTCGGATTTCAATATCGAAATCCGTCTTCAGGCCCCTAGGTTTTTTAGTTCTATAAAATTATATATCATGCAAAGTTAACAAAGGTTAACAAATACAAAACAGAAATTCAATTCTACAGTTAATAGAGGAGCTTTTTAAGATAGTTTAAAATTAAACTAATTTCTTGGTAAGAATACCCTTTTGTTCTTCTCACTAATCTCGCCTATTTCAACAGACTCACACCCTTCCTAAAATGAGGCTTCTAGACCTGTATGCAGTATTCAGGTTGTGCAGTACTCAAGTAAACACACTGATTTGATTTTTTTTTTTCACTCCATGGTTTGTAATTCCTTATTAGAAGGACATTAATCTTATTTTCATAAAGCCATTTAAGCAAGTCCATGTTTTAAACACCAGTTTTTTTTATTAAACCTTGTAATCTTATACACTGCATTTTTAAAAGTCCAGTTAAAGAAATATATGGCATTGCAATGATTATATTATTTTGCATAAACCTCTGTACAAAAATAAAAATAGATACAGTTAAAATTCCATAAAACGTATCTATCTAGTAGAGTAGAGTAGAGTAGATACGTTTTATTGTTAAAGAAAATTCAGAATATAATTTTAAACTCTATTAACTACAGAATTTGAATTTAACTACAATCTTTGTTAACTTCTCTTTGTACATATTTTATAAAATTCAAAAACTTGGCATGAAGATGGATTCTGATATTGAAATCCAAAATGTAGCAGTTTATTTAGCTGCTGGGATTGTTTGGGGTCTAACTGCAAAAACTGTCCTTTGCAGACTAATAAACTAATTATAATACTTCACATGGAAAAGTGTGTTATTTCAGATCTTTCTTACTTAAATAGACTGCTACTCATCTGAAGCATTTTTATATTCACTCCACAAGGCAAATATTAACCTTGCAGCAGTTAGGTCAAGTTTTGGAACGTGGGGCAGATTTCCATCTAAAAGGTTAGAATGCTTATACATGGCTATTTCTCATTATTTTTTTTTTTTTTTTTGCTGGCACTCAATTATTAGACACTGATAATAAAATATCATGTGAATAACATTAATAGCAAAAATACTATCTTTACACATTGTTCCTACTGACTTAATTTATAGGCATGAACATAATTTTCTCCTCAAATTTGAAATTATCATGATACATCCATATAAAAATAACTGAATAAATCTTACTTGTTTCCTTCATCCTAAGATCAAGCAAATTGAAAGCTTCATCCCCATCAACACTATTTGAAACTGTTAAAGCATAAGCAACTATAGCCAATTCATAAGGATCATCAAAATCCCTAATAATGTGCAACATTCTTTCTAAATACAGCTGAGCTTGTCTTTTAGCTGTAGAAATGCGTGATCCAATTTCCTATTATTACAAAAAAAAAATAGATACAGTTAAAATTCTTAAAACTAAATTTGATCATATTATTTCAATCAATCCTATAATATTACATTTTTTTATGAAAAAAATTAGAAAAATCTCATAAGTGCTTCTTCCAAAAGGAATGATTTTTTTCTAATAAAAAAAAAGAAGAAGAACATAAAATAAGTAAAAAATAATATAGTAAAGTAAAGGAAACAAGAAAAAACAAATTTAATTAAACTGATTTATAATAACATTTAATAAAAAAATTTATAATAACATAATAAATTTTTTTTATTTAACCTGATTAAAGCTATGTATATATTTAGTGCAATAGCATCATTAATTATAAGGTGATGCCGCCTTATAAATATTCTGTTTATTCAGAAATGGCTGTTAATGATGCTATTGCACTAAATATATACAGTCTAAATTTGCTCGCAGCTTGTATTAATGGCTGTGTATTAATGATGCTATTGCACTAAATATATACAGTCTAAATTTGCTTGAGGCTTTAGCCCTAAATGTGTCTTAGCCTGATTAAAGCTATAATAGTTGTACACAGTCATTTAGTTTTAAATGTACAGAAATTATTACTGCATTAAACAAAAATGGGTTTATAGAGAAATTGAAAGTTTTAAAAGGATATCTAAGAGGAGTCAAAAGGATAAATATAAAGAGTTTTTAAAAAAAAAAAAAAAATTATTAACTAGAAAGTCACAGCAATATCAGTTGCAACTTGCTGTGAAATGAGAATTCAACACAACTGTAAGAGAACTAAGACCATATTCCACTTTCTTCACTTGGCAAGTTACAATGTTAAAAGTAAGCTGCTATTTGTTCCAATATTCCTTAAGCAGTTTATACCTTCAATGAAAGTCAAAAATCTTAACCCTGATTAGTAATGGATAACTTCCACTATCTTAATTATTCATGGAGAAAAGATGAACATTATAGCAGCAAATATAAATGCAATCTTTAGTTTTATAACATGCAGCTTAAATTTTAAATTATTATTACCTGTAATTAAATACCATACTGCTTATCAAGGCTACAATATTTAAATATGAAATGCAACAAATATTATAAATTAAAATATATCAATGATAAAATAATACAAAATATGACAGCAACTATGAGAGTACAGAATAAAATAAGGAATTTTAAATTAATATTACGAAGGATAGTATCATAAATATTACCACAAAAATTGTAGAAAGGATCTACAAACCTGAATGAAATACACTGTTATTTTTCTATGCTGTCTTCAATTATGACACACACACACACACACACACACACACACACACACACACACACACACACACACACACACACACACACACACACACACACACACACACACACACACACACACAATCAAGCAACTCAGAAGCCTATGGCAGATATAAGCTAGTCTGTAATCAGGTCACAAAGAAGGTTAGGCAGATTACGAGAGATCCTTGGCAAAAGATGCTAAGAAGAACAGCAAGGATTTCTTTACTTATATAAACTCTAAAAGGAAGGGGATGAATCTGATTGGTCCACTTGACATCGATGGTTCGACTGTTGATGATCCTGCTCAGATAGCAAACAAACTGAATGAGTATTTTGCATCTACATTCACACATGAGGAATTATTCACACTGGTTAAAGAAGCACTGCAGGATCATTTAGACAAGACTTCAGTTATAGCTCGGACACAGCATGGTTTTGTTAAGGGGAAGTCTTGCCTGACCAATTTGATTGGATATTATGATGCAGTCACAAAAGAACTGGATGCAGGGAATAGCTTTGATATTATATACTTGGATCTTAGAAAGGCTTTTGATACTGTTGCACATGGAAGACTGCTACACAAATTGGAGCAGTGTGGCATTGGAGGCAAATTGCTGCTATGGATAAAGGGGTGGTTCAGGGGGAGAAGACAGAGAGTGGTAATCAATGGACACTGCTCATCGTGGATTAATGTTATTAGTGGAGTCCCTCAGGGCTCAGTGTTGGGTCCATTATTGTTTTCTATATTTATAAATGATATTGATGATGGTATATCAAGCTTAATGTCCAAGTTTGCAGACGATACAAAGGTTGGCAGGGTTGTCAAGGACACTACTGACACTATGCTGCTGCAACAGGATCTGGAAAGGTTGAGCAGATGGGCTGAGAGGTGGCAAATGAAGTTTAACATTGACAAATGTAAAGTACTACACATGGGAAACAGCAACCCCAGAGCAACGTATCAACTCTGTGGTACTACACTGACAGTGGTAGAGAATGAAAGGGACTTGGGGGTGGTTGTGCAGGCAGATATGAAGTTCTCTGAGCAGTGCAGACGGGCTGCAAGGGTAGCTCATGGAGTATTGTCAATGATATACAGGAATTTTTCCAGCAGGGATAAGGAGGTGATTATTCCCTTGTATAAGGCAATGGTCAGGCCACACCTAGAGTACTGTATACAGGTCTGGAGGCCTCATTTCAAGAAGGATGTAGAGCTGCTGGAACGAGTACAGAGAAGGGCAACAAGATTAGTGAATGGAACAAAGGGGTGCTCTTACGAAGAAAGGCTTAAGTTTTGCAAATTACAGTGTCTGGAGACTAGGCACCAGCGAGGTGATCTGATAGAGGTGTATAAAGCCTTGAATGGTTTGAGCATGCTCAATGCTGATGGGATTCTTCCTCTAGCTCAGAATAATCACCTGAGAGGGCATAAATTCAAATTGAGGAAGGACAGATGTAGGATAGACGTGCGGAAATTTGCCTTTAGCCAGCGGGTGGTTGGTTGGTGGAACAGACTTCCATCCCTTGTAGTGGAGGTTGATAGCCTAAATAAGTTTAAGGCTCAGCTGGACAGGTATTTTGAACGAACAGAGGTGTGAAGTGGAAGTGGGTTTTTTTTTTTTTTTTTGGCTGATGCTGCATAAGCTTGCTTTCTTGCATCAAATGCCTCTACTAATGCTAATGCTAATGCTAATTATTAAGATTTGAAAATGGCAGAAGGTTATCAAATTGTAGCAGGATACATTAATGATTTTGTAATAACTGAGAGCAAAGTGGAGGAGAAATTGTTGAAGTTAAACATAAGAAAAGCACCTGGGGTCGATGGGATCTATCCAGTTATATTAAAGGAGGTGGCAAAGCAACTAAGCAAACACTTAGCCATAATTATGAGAGCATCCTTGGACTCAGGGGAGGTTCCCACGGACTGAAGATGTGCAAATGTATCCCCAATTCACAAAGGGGGAGGGATCGAAGGGTGCACGAGTAATTACAGACCAGTTAGTTTAACTTCTGTTCCAGGTAAAATAATGGAGTCACTGGTTAAAGATGCATTGCAGGATCATCTAGACAAGACTGCAGCAATAATTCAGATACAGCATGGTTTGTTAAGGGAAAGTCTTGTCTGACAAATTTGATTGGTTATTATGATGTGGTTACAAAGGAACTGGATGCAAAAAATAATTTTTATATCATATATTTGGATTTCAGGAAAGCTTTTGACACTGTTGCGCATGGAAGACTATTGTACAAATTGGAGCAGAATGGTATTAAGGGTAAGTTGCTACAATGGATAAAAGGATGGTTAAGTGGGAGAAGACAGAGGGTGGTAATCAATGGGTGCTGCTCTTTGTGGACTAATGTTATTAGTGGAGTCCCACAGGGTTCGGTGTTGGGTCCACTGTTGTTTTGTATATTTATCAATGATATTGATGAAGGTATATCAGGCTTAGTGTCAAAGTTTGCAGATGATACAAAGGTTGGCAGGGTTGTTAATGACAGTAATGGCAGTGTGCTACTGCAACAGGATCTAGATAATTTGGGCAGATGGGCTAAGAAGTGGCAACTGAAGTTTAACCGTGACAAATTCAAAGTACTGCGTATGGGTAGAAGTAACCTGAGAAAAAAGTACCAACTGTGTGGTACTACACTTAAGGTGGTAGAAAATGAAAAAGACCTGAGAGTAATTGTGCAGTCAGATATGAAGTTTTCTGAGCAATGCAGACAGGCTGCCATGGCAGGTCATGGGGTTTTGTCAATGATATATAGGAATTTTGCTAGCAGGGACAAGGGGGTGATTGTCTTTCTGTATAAGGGAATGGTCAGGCCATGCCTTGAGTACTGCATACAGGTCTGGAGGCCTCATTTTAGGAAGGATGTCAATTTGCTTGAGCTTGTACAGAGAAGGGCAACAAGATTGGTGAGGGGAATGAAGGGATCCTCTTACCAAGAGAGGCTTAAGTTCTGCAAATTGCAGTGGCTGGAGACTAGGTACCTGCGTGGTGATATGATTGAGGTGTATAAGGCCTTGAATGGGTTGAGCACGCTGAATTCTGATGGGATCCTTCCACTTATTCAGATTACGAACCTAAGGGGGCATAAATTCAAATTAAGAAAAGACAGATGTAGAATAGATGTGCGGAAATTTGCCTTTAGCCAGCGAGTGGTTAATTCCTGGAACAAACTTCCATCTGTCGTTGTGGAAGTTGATAGGTTAAATAAATTTAAGGAGGAACTGGGCAGGCATTTGGAGGGAATGGTGTGATTTTTTTTTTTTTTTTTGGCTGATGCTGCATAAGCTCATACACTTGCTTTCTTGCATCACATGCCACTACTACTACTACTACTACACACACACACACACACTATATGGGGATGTCACCAGAGTGGTCAAATGTGATAAACTTGAAAAGTTTATAGAAATGCCTTGATTATTAAAATTTATGTCTATAAAAGAATTCAGTTTTTAATAAATATAATTTAAATTGTTAACTAACATTACAAAAAAGTAGGTATATTATATTTTTATTTCCTCAAATTCTAAAGTTGAAAAAAAGGAAGAGGAGGCAATTGTCTACAGTTATACATTGCCTAGAAATCAGTTGTCCACGTGATTACTTCTGAAAATACAGAAGTTTCAAATAATTTAAATATCTCATATACAGTATACACATAAACAAAATTTGTAAAATATTAAGAGAAGTTTACCTCAATATAGTAGTACGTAGAACACTTCCATATGATACACTCCATCATATTGAGTTTTAACACAATAAAATTCAATTTGAGTTTTATTGTGTTAAATTGAGTTTTAATTATTTTTTAAATTATTTTTTACTCTAATGTAAGTTTTTCGATTTTTTCGTTTTAATTTCTGGAGAGTATCATATGGAAGTGTTCTATGTACTATATTGAGGTAAACTTCTCTTATTATTTTACAAATATTGATATCAACGTAGAACATACAGCTCTGGTTCATACTATCTAACACATAAACAAAATATCTTACCCCTCTCAAGTCTTTAACTTCGGTAAGGGTGATGAGCACATGGGCAGTCAGAGAAATGTTTCTATATTTCACATTGTCAAATGGACGTTTTGACTGGAACAAAAAGGAAAACACTGATTTTAATGAAATTGTCATCGCCCGCTCTCTCTTAACTCACAATTTTCAGTCACTCATTTATCAGCATCTCCCCAACACACAATAAAAATGAATAATGATATTTGTGTTTCATTGGGATTTATCATAAGGCTAATAATTAAAATACATCAGGAGTGGCCATATGCCTATATGTTTTTCTACACATGACCCTTGTATTCATGCATTGTTGTTCTATAGGGTTTCTCAAATTAACTAACAGCATCAATAAACTAACTGCTGCTTATAAAAACATATGAAATCAGGTGTCATTTTTTTTTAAATTGCATTTCATCTCACTATATTTGAAGCAACTTTTGATATTTATACTAATTTATCAGCTAAAAGTGTGTTTAGTTTAGTTACTTTACTATCTACAGGGTGTCTCAAAAATATTGATACAAACGTTTAGGGGAGGTAGGTAACATCTAAAGGAATGTGAATCGCATAGGAACCCATAACCGGAAACGTCATGGGAAAGTAGTAGCAGAGGCACAAGAAGTAGAAATGACACAAGACAGTGGCAAACATTTATTTGACATAATATTAACAATGGAGTACGAGATGGATGCATTTCATGATGTTACAACAGATGCTCGAAGGTTCCATCATGAGATGCATGCATGACACCGACGCAGCATGGATTGGTGAACACGGTTGAACACACCTGGAGTTTCTTTGACAGTAGCAGCACCCCAGATGAATCTCGCCACGAGATCCATTTCCGTCTCCACAGGCGATTCATACATGATAGATTTGAGGGCCCCCCCCACAGAAAGAAATCAAGGCTCAATAAATCAGGTGAGCCGTCATGTAACCCTGGTAGAACTTGTTCAAGAAAGATCCGATATTTAGCGGAGTTCATGTGGGATGGTAACAGGTATGGGTCGACTAAGCAGTCACCGACCATACCTGCCTACACATTTATTGTGAAGCGATGTTGTGCCGCGTGGGGGCGCACACCGTGTGGGTTGTCGTGAGCCCACACATGAGCATTGTGCTGATTGAATAAGCTTTCCCAAGTGAAATAAGCCTCATCCGTTAACAAAACATAGGCTGGAAAATTCAAGTCTTGAACACTTTCTTGGAGAAACCACAGCGCAAAAGCCACACGTGCAGGATGATCTTGGGGGAGCAGTAACTGAACCCTTTGGAGATGAAAGGGGCGTAAGGAATCGTCGTGCCAGACACGCTGTACACTGCAACGAGACACTCCTAAGGCAGAGGCAACGGCACGTGTGCTGGTAGTAGGATTATTCTGGACGGCATTCAACATGATTTCTTCCATGGCGGGAATTCGTGTCGAACGTGGTCTGCCCGCACTACTCCTGTTACCTCTAAATGACCCATAATCGCACACGTGCGATTTTTGATGCACACGTGCAAACAAACGGTGGTCTGGTACATGTCTGTCTGGGAAGCGTTCTCCATAAGTTCATTGAGCGGCTCGTCCATTGCCCTCTCCGAATCCATACACTAGGTGCATGTCTGCCAGCTCACAGTTCGTATATCAATGCATGCTCTTTGTGCGGAGACTACTGCTTGAATGAGTAAACCAGAAATTTTCCCTCTCGCTACTGCTTGAATGAATAAACCAGAATTTTTCCTTCTCGCAAACTGATGTTGTTGTTGTTATTTGGTTTTTAGGAGCATTAGCAACCAAGGCCATATTGCTCCAGGGATATGCGGTGGTCATTCCCTGACCTTTCCGCATCCTCCGTATTTGGTGGGATCAGGCTCGAACCCCGGTCTAATCAAGAAGAGTGTGCTATGCACTGCTGCTCCTGCCCACCTGGCTACGGAGGCGCCGGCTCTGGAGGTGACCTTCCTCCATGGCAGATTAGTTGATATGATACGTCGCCATCTGTCACTCATTTTGGGAGGTGTGGATTCATTTCCTGTCAATGACTTGAGGAATTTCTAAAGTTCTTTTCAATTGAGGCCATAGTCAACCAAAGTCAGGCAGAGGGAGTAGGATTTACCCCATGACTTATTCCATGGTTTTTTCAGCCTGCATATCATGCATATTGCCTTATGAACATATATTTCTACAGAAAAATACACTGAATACCTAACTTACAATTATAATTTTGTGGTATCATTAAAATAATTTTTTTTGTAAGGTGTGTGAGTGTGCATTCACAGGTTTGGGTTGAAGGATCAATTATTAAAATCTTATTATTAAAAAGACTGCTAACAATGTTATAAAATCTGTACTTACTGTAAGATTCATTTTTCTATCATAAGAATATTCTGATGTCTCAAAAAATGCTCCTTCATGAGACTGTTGATCTAACAGCCAATTAACTGCCTTGGAAATCACACCAGGATCAATATAAAGAAAATTTTCCCATTCTTGAAAGGTAGATTTGTGGAAGATTCTAGCACAAAATGCTGTTAACCTGAATTTTAGAGAAAAAAAATAATATATACGTAAGAAACTTAAGTACAAGTTTAAGTTATCTATGATTAAATAAATTTTGAAAAATAATGTTCTTGTCTTATGACAAGTAAATATAATGGAAAAATATTTTCCATTTATTTTCCAAATGCAAAAAATCTTTTTTCCAGTGAAGAGACAAATGAGAATACTTAAAGCACAATATTATAACACCAGACAAAGGCTTATTTTTATAGAAAATTTACAGCAACTACCTATGAAATTTTCATGGAGGAATAATTGCTTTCAGATGTATTTTAGCTGCAAAACTTTTATTTTTTTGTAATTTTCTATTCATGAGCATATCTAAAAAATTAATTTTAATTTGATACAAGGTACATGAATGGAGCATGATGTTTGCAGAACTAAAAGTATATGAAATTTTTGCTAAAACATAAAATAACATAATTACTTTTATATATTTACTTAGATTATATATTTTCTTAGTGTTAGTGCTACCCCATTAAAATAAAACAGTTTTCCATACAAAACAAATTACCAGATAAAGTTCGGATTTTCAGTATATTTCCAGGAAATTGAAGAAGTGGTTACTTCAGAAGTATTCTACTAATCAATTAACAGTAAGCATTGCCAAATGAATTAACGTTTGCACACCATGAATTAGCATTAGCAAAGGAACATGATGCAAGAAAGCAAGCTTATATAGTTCAGCCAAAAAAAAAAAAAAACCCCCACACGCCCTTCTCATTTCACCCATTTACTCACTCCAAATGTTTGTCTAGTTCTGCCTTGAATCTATTAACTTCTACAACGACAGATAGAAGTTTGTTCCAGCAATCAACCACCCGCTGGCTAAAGGCAACCTTCCGCACATCTATCCTACAACTCAATTTGAATTTATGCCTTCTTAGGCGATTATTCTGAGCAAGAGAAAGAATCAAATCAGCATTGAGCATGCTCAAACCATTTAAGGCTTTATACACCTCAATCAGGTCACCTAGTCTCCAGACACTGTAATTTGCAAAACTTAAGCCTTTCTTCATAAGAGCAACCCTTTGTTCCATTCACTAATCTTGTTGCCCTTCTCTGTACTCGTTCCAACAGCTCTACGTGAAACTAATAGAGCAAGCTTATCTGCTAAAAGATCTAAACCTCCCAAACACTTCCTAGTTCATATCACAAATATACGTGGCCTCAGTTCTAATCTGAACGATGTTCATTTCCACTTACAGTCTGCCAAACCCCATGTACTTTTTCTGACAGAATCTCAGTTATCAGTTGATTCAACCACTGCTCATCTCAGTTCCCAAATTATTCACTGCATGATTCCTTTCGCCTCAAAGGCAGTACTTGTGCACATGCCCGTTCCGATATTCCCTGTCAGAGACCTGGTAATTTGGAATCTCCTCTTTTCGATCTTCTCTGGCTTAAAATTCTCTCTACCTCATTCTGTCAAATTCATCTGTTGTCTCTACCATTCTCTCAACTCCACTAATCACTTGGAGCTCTTTGACTTCCTCTCTTTGCAACTTGACTTTCTCCAGTCCAACTTTCCTAACAGCGAGATAATTTTCCTTGGTGATTTTAGTGTTCACAACTCCAGCTGGCTTCTGTTCTCTAGTCACACAAACTCAGCTGGTCGAGATGCTGAGGCTTTTGCAATTACTATTGACCTCGCACAGATTGTTCATCTACCTGTCAGACTGGACAATCCTAACCATACAGCCAACACCCTTGATCTTTTTCTCACAAATGACCCTTCTAAGTATACGGTCGAAGTGAGTGGTTCTCTAGGCACCTCAGATCACAAAACTTGGTGATTGTCTCTTCTCCAATGGAGCCTTTATCTCATGGCTATTCCCAACCTCATGTTGTTTTGGCATTACGAGGATGTAAAATGGAATTACCTGCCAGATATCTTTTCTTCTTTTCCTTGGTCAGATTATTGTTTCAAAACTTCTGATGTCAATGTTTGCTCAGATCGTGTCAGTGAAATTATTCTTGTAGCAATGGAATCCTTTTTTCCACATTCCACTTTAAAATCTCGTCCTTTATCTAAACCTTGGTTTCCAATAAATGTGCTAAGGCTGTTCAAGAGAAGAATGCTGCATATTGTAATTGGCTTGTTTCCAATTCTTCGGTTTCATTTCCTATACCAAAGCTCGCAACAATTGCAATGCAGTTATTAATCAGTCCAAAATAGATTTTGAACAGGCTAAGAGTAGAAAACTTGCTTCTTGCCCTAATGGTAGCTGAGCATTCTGGTCTCCTGCCAAAGCTATTGGCTGCAAATTTTGCCCATTTCTGCTCCCATCTCTAGAACCATCTGGTTTTGACATTGTCACATCAGCCAAGGATAAATCTGACATGCTAGCATCCCATTTTTCTTCCAACTCATGTATTAATGATCTTGGTAAAACACCTCCCACCATTCCGAACATGCTCCATTCAATACCTCCTGTGGTCTTCTGTCAAAAGGATGTCAGAAGGATTTTGACGTATCTTGAAAGCTCCAGGTCCTCATGGTATTTCTCCACTTGTTCTCAAAACCTGTGCTCCTGAACTTATGCTTGTTCTTTGCTGCCTTTTTTCACTTTCTTATTCCAAAGGTGTTTTTCTTTCTGCTTGGAAATTTGCTCACATCCAGCCAGTTCCTAAAAAGGGTGACAAATCCCTCCCATCCAATTATCGTTCCACTGCAATTACTTCTACTCTTTCTAAAGTAATGGAGAAATCAATTAACTGCCAACTCTTAAACTACCTAGAAACCTTCCGTCTGATCAATGTTCGCCAGTATGAATTCCACCAGTGGCAATCCACTGGTGATATTCTGGCTTATGTTACCCATTTATGGACAAATTCAATGGAAAGGTTCGGTGAAACACAAGCAGCTGCTCTTGGCATCTCAAAGGCTTTTCGTCGTGTGTGTGGCATAAAGGACTTCTAAACAAGCTTCCATCTTATGGTTTGGAAACTGTTTTTTGTAATTGGTTATCCAGTTTTCTCTCTGACCACTCACTGAGGGTGATGGTAGATGGCTCTCTGTCTTCTAGCTTCTTCATCAATGCTGGTGTCCCCCCAAGGTTCAGTTCTTTCCCTCACTCTTTTGCTCTTGTATATTAATGATCTTCTTCCATTGAATGGCAATCCTATCCATAGTTTTCCTGATGATAGCATATTGCATCCACTTTCCATTTTGAGAAACCTTGCCCTTCTCAATCAGCTTCAACTTCTCGAATATCCACTACCAATTCCTTAAATTCCAATCTCCAGGTAATTCTCCAGTGGAGCAAGGATAACTTAGTTGATTTCAATCCTTCTAAAAACTTAGTTCTGTCTTATATCTTGCAAAAAGGATTCTTCTGTTCCTATGCTTATCTTTGGTGACACTCTGATTTCTAGGCAAGATGATATATCTCTTTTGGGGATTACCCTGACTTCTAATCTCTCCTGGGACAAGCACATTACAAATATTGCTTCCTCTGCAATGAAAAAAACTTGGTTTTCTCTTTCGCTGTCGGCGTTACTTTTCTTCCAAACAGCTGTTCACTCTGTACAAATCGCAAATCCACCCAATCATGGAATATTGATCCCACATCTGGGGCAGTGCCCCCAAAACCTCTCTCAGTCTTCTAGATTCCATTCAGAAGAGGGTAGTTAGGTTAGGTTAATTAATGACTCAACTCTAACAGAGTATCCACTCTCTGTCTCATAGACGTACTGTTTTTGCTGCATGCCTTTTCTACAGATACTTCCATGGGCACTGTTTCTTCTGAATTGGCTTCTATAATTCCCACTCTCTCTCTCTCTCTCTCTTTCAAAACAGCCCGAACACATGCCGCATCCAGTTAACATCCATATATTGTTAAACTTCAAACTCGCCGACCGGGCTAGCCAGGTAGGTAAAGTGCATGCCTGGCAACCCAAAGGTCGCGGGTTCGATTCCCGCCTCGGGCTTGGATCACAGTAAAATGCAAAAACTTTGGGAGGTGCATTATGGCCATAGAAGCTTATGCCCAACAACTAACAAGAGAGAAAAAAAAAAAAAAAAACTTCAAACTCACAGAACCAACTTTTCATCTTCCTCGTTTATTCATTCAACTGCCATTTTCTGGAACAACCTTCCTTCATACATATTTCCTGAAAATTACGGTCTACAGAAGTTCAAGTCTAATGTCAACAAATATCTTCTTTTGCCTTCTCAACCTCCAACCCAAGCATGGTACTAAGTACTATAGCTTCCAGTACCTCTTGTGTTTGTTTTTTCATAAAAAAAAATAAAATAAATAAATAAATTGAAACAAATGCTGCAACCAATCAGCATCTTTTACTGTCCAACTCCAAACTCAGAAGCAACTATTCCATTTCGTCATTTTTTCCTTTATACTTCTGCTTTTTGCAGCAACCTTCCCTTGCATGTATTCCCTAAAAATTACAATCTATAAAAATTCAAGTCTAATGTTGACTAGTATTTTCTGTCCTCTCAGCCTTCAAACCATGCAAAGTATTGAGTACTATAGATTCTAATACCTGCTGCATTTGGAGTCATGTAAAAAAATATGTATTTGCAATATATAAAATCATTCATTTAACATAATATTCAATACTAGTTTATGATACAGTACAGTTAAGGCAATTGAATTGCTGAAATCATATTACACTATTTATACCTCATATCAAAAAATATGAGGTGCAAATAGTGCAATATGAGAGACAGCATATGTATCTGCAACCGCTATTTCTTAGGCAAGTACATTACCCACTGAACCAATCTGACGGTATGGGTTAATATTTTGGCTTAATGATGGGGAGCTATCATTCTGTGGAGATTCCAGGCCTCAAAGTTAATATATTATATAATAAAAATAACAAATTACCCTTGAATACTTAGGCTATATGCATAACCTTAAAAAAAACCCAGAATTTTAGAAATACAAAATGCACAATGTCCCCAAGGATGCTGGATTTGTGAGGTTCTGTAGTCAGTACAGTAAATCTTCATAAATTCAGCAGCCTTTAATACTCAGAATAATCACCTGAGAGGGCATAAATTCAAATTGAGGAAAGACAGATGTAGGATAGATGTGCGGAAATTTGCCTTTAGCCAGCAGGTAGTTGGTTGGTGGAACAGACTTCCATCCTTTGTTGTGGAGGTTGATAGCCTAAATAAATTTAAGGGTCAGCTGGACAGGTATATCGAACGAACGGAGGGGTGAAATGGGAGTGGTTTTTTTTTTTGGTTTTTTTTGGCTGATGCTGCATAAGCTTGCATTCTTGCATCATATGCCTCTAATGCTAATGCTAATGCTAATACCATGCAATTTTAGAATAAATTCAAACAACATACCATCAAGGATAAGTCAGTACTATGAAAATGGTTTTTTTTTTTTTTTTTGCTAGTCCTGTATAAACTTTGCTACCTTGCATTATGTTGCTAATACTAATTTTCTCCAAAATTAGAATAAACTGAGAATATTCTGCAAAAGGTTATTCCTGATAATTATCTATAGTTAACAATAGGATAGTTAACAATATGGGATACATATAAACATGTGACACAGAAGCCTATGATAGATATAAGTTGATCTGTAACCAAGTTACAAAGGAGGTTAGGCAGGCGAAGGCAGATTACGAGAAATCTTTGGCAAATGATGCAAAGAAAAACAGCAAAGAGTTCTTTACTTATGTAAACTCTAGAAGAAAGGGGATGAATCTGATTGGTCCACTTGATATCGATGGTTCAACTGTTGATGATGCTGCTCAGGTAGCTAACAAACTAAATGAATATTTTGCATCGACATTCACACATGAGGAGTTATTCAGCGAGGGGAATGCCAGAGGTGTGTTCAACTCTGGCAGTAAGCTAGATAATCTTGTAATAACTGAGAGTAAAGTCGAGGAGAAATTGTTGAAGATAAACAGAAATTGTTGAAGATCAACTAGTACAAAAAGGCACCTGGGGTGGATGGGATCTATCCAGTTATATTAAAGGAGGCAGCAAAGGAAGTAAGCAAACCCTTAGTCATAATTATGAGAGCTTCCTTGGACTCAGGGGAGGTACCCCTAGACTGGAGATGTGCAAATGTGACCCCAATTCACAAAAGAGGATCAAAGGCTGACACAAGTAATTATAGACCTGTGAGTTTAACTTCTGTTCCAAGAAAATTAATGGAGGCACTGGTTAAAGAAGCACTGCAGGATCATCTAGACAAGACTTCAGTTATAGCTTGGACACAGCATGGTTTTGTTAAGGGAAAGTCTTGCCTGACCAATTTGATTGGATACCATGATGCAGTCACAAAAGAACTGGATGCAGGGAATAACTTTGATATTATATATTTGGATCTTAGAAAGGCTCTTGATACTGTTGCACATGGAAGATTGCTGCACAGATTGGAGCAGTGTGGCATTGGAGGCAAATTTCTGGTATGGATAAAGGGGTGGTTGAGGGGGAGATGACAGAGAGTGGTAATCAGTGGACACTGCTCATCATGGACTAATGTTATTAGTGAAGTCCCTCAGGGTTCAGTGTTGGGTCCATTATTGTTTTCTGTATTAATAAATAATATTGATGATGGTATATCAAGCTTAATGTCCAAGTTTGCAGACGATACAAAGGTTGGCAGGGTTGTTAAGGACACTACTGATGCTATGCTGCTGCAACAGGATCTGGAAAGGTTGAGTAGATGGGTTGAGAGGTGGCAAATGAAGTTTAACATTGACAAATGTAAAGTACTACATATTGGAAACAGCAACCCCAGAGCATCGTATCAACTCTGTGGTGGTAGAGAATGAAAAGGACCTGGGGGTAATTGTGCAGGCAGATATGAAGTTCTCTGAGTAGTGCAGATGGGCTGCAAGAGTAGCTCATGGTGTCTTGTCAATGATATACAGGAATTTTTCTAGCAGGGATACGGAGGTGATTATTCCCTTGTATAAGGCAATAGTCAGGCCACCCCTTGAGTAATGTACAGGTCTGGAGGCCTCATTTGAAGAAGGATTTAGAGCTGCTGGAACGAGTACAGAGAAGGGCAACAGGAACAGACTTCCATCCCTTGTTGTGGAAGTTGATAGCCTAAATAAATTTAAGGCTTAGCTGGACAGGTATTTCGAATGAACGGAGGGGTGAAGTGGAAATGTTTTTTTTTTTTTGTTTTTTTTTGGCTGATGCTGCATAAGCTTGCTTTCTTGCATCATATGCATCGACTAATGCTAATGCTAATGCTAATGCTAATAGCCGAAAGCTTAATGACAATATTTAATAAAATTCTTATTACCAGACACTAGGTTCACTATTCCATCGAAAAGTTGAAAAACCACCATCTTCGTTCTGATAACTAAGCTGCCTTTGGTATCCTGTACAAAAAAAGAGGGAGAAAAGAAAACCATATATAATTATTATAAGTAAATTATTCATATAATTATTATATTATAAGTTTATTCACATGTAAGAGTTGATCAAATAGTTCCAAGAATGATCTTATAATTCTTGAATACAGAGCAGCAGCTAAAAGATTGTGAGTGGGGCTAACAACATATTAAGAATATGCACATGAAGTGTACTGAAAATGATGAAATCTGACCAACACAATTGACAAACAATTTTTGACTGAAAAACATTACTGTAATGCCTCACTCACCACCTACCTTGTTTTCTTAATTTAGCACTATGCAACCTTTGGCAAAATTACAACAGGACATGAAAGTGAAAATTAGTCAATTCAAAAATCTAATCTAATCAAATACAATGGATCACCTAAAAGCATTCATAAAAGAAGACTTCAAAAAATGTTTGGAACATTTAGTATAATATTAATATCTTTGATTGTTAATATCTTTAGCACAATGTTAATATTGTCAATATTAATATCTTCAGTGGAATGTAAACATACAAATATTGAAAATGTAAACATACAACATTGAATAAAATCATTTTTGTAACCCTCATAAAACTTTTTGACCAAACCCAGTAAAACCTTTCATTACACAGTTTGAACATATGAGTACAAACCTATTAATGATAACTATAAAGGAAAACTGAAATGATTCAGATTAATTTTTGTAACTGTAAATTATTGAATTTTTATATTTCAAATCACTACTACTGAAAATATAAGAAAAATTCTTATTAAAATTGGCTTACCAATATTTAAATATTTAAATGCCAGTTTTTCAGTTTCCACTTTTCGTTGTCCAGTGAGTCGAAGATATAGAAGCATGTATAAATTTGCAGCAAAATTAAACATATTTTGTTCCCCACACCAAGATGGTTTTTGTAAAAGGCTGGAGGCATTAACAGGCATTGTAGGAAATGCAGGACCAATTACATCTCCTGAAGGAACACAAAAAAAAAAAAAAAAAAAAAACCACAAACACCTATAAGTAATCAATGTCATCTTTTTTTAACCACAGCTTCTCTTAAAATTAAATGCATTACTTAACTAGTATAAATAGGACTCAATGACAGATCAGCTAACTGAAAGTTGGTTAATCCACAGCAACATTTTTGGAACAATAAAACAATAAATAATAAAAAAAAAAAAGTGAAAACTCATAATTGCATTTATTAAGAAATTAGATTTATTTATTAAAATAGGTAATTTTTCAATTACAGATATGCAGCAAAATCTCACTTTAACAGATAATATGGGTTAGCTGAGCGAGAGATTTTCCATGTTACAAAGATGGATGTAAAGATACCCAAATGATATTTTGACATGATAAAAGCTTAAAGAAACACTGTATAGTAAAAACTAGCTTCAACTGACTATACTGGGATTGTCTAACTACTAAATCTGAATGACTGTTAAACGTGAAAGAAATACTTAAAGTTGCTAAAGTTATTTGAATATTATGAAAAAGTTCACTGCTATGAAATAAAAAAAATATTAAATGTAATACTGTATTTTATGGTATTTATTGTAGTAAAATACAGTATTTTAGGAGTAGAAGAGTTTAAATTTTGTTGTGTCGCATATGGTGATAGCGGAAACTCTGAGTAAAGTAATCCAAGTCTGAAGAACATTAAACTGTCCTCACTGGAGGTTCAGTTGATTTCTTACTGATGTGTGTTGCTCACTGGGCAGATAGAACATGATGGTGAGAAAAATCCTGGCTCTTTGTTTTAATGTGAAAATATTTTAACTGATGGTAAATACATCAAAATTGAGTCAGTTATGTCATTGGGTCCTGTGCAAACAAAAAAGTCTTGTTTAGCAGACACTCTACTAAAGCAGGAGTTTACAGCAGTACAGATGGATCTAGAGATATAAATGCACTACAGTTATATATTTTATAGTATATCCTAAAATAATGGTGACTTTTTTTCTGTGGTTCATACTGTTATGAAGTCTTTTAATGAAGGGTAAGGACTTTTCCATGTTGGGCAATCTAAAATTAAAAACTGATTATGTGCCCTATTAAATTGCATAATAATCTCTTCGTATTTCTATAATTATAATCTATTTAAGTTCATTTTTGGCATTTAACTTCATAATAATATTAATGTGGTTTTATTTTTACTGTCTGACATCAAAGTTAAATTGTCAAAAATCAAATCAAAATTAAAAATGTTACTTTATATTTTGACACAGTAATATCCTCTACAACTATTTATATAACATGGAATTCAGTTTTATCAACTTACAGATAACAATATTAAATTTCAGTTTTTTATGTCCAAACCAGAAAACTGTTATTAACAGATTTAAGGAAACACTGTACAGTAAAAACTAGCTTCAACTGACTATACTGGGATTGTCTAACTAATAAATCTGAATGACTGTTAAACTTGAAAGAAATACTTAAAGTTGCTAAAGTTATTTGAATATTATGATTCCCTCCCCACCATTTTCAAATCTTTTTCTTAACAACATATATTATAACTGTTCTACAATGACATGGAAACATAGATGAGATATAGCAACACCCATTTAAGATTTCTAAATATATGACAGACACATTGTCTGTTATATATTTATATAACATATATAAGTCTGTTATATAGTTCATATATAACAGGCACATTGTCTTAAATGACCTCCAATATATATATATATATATATATACGCCGATGAGCCAAAACATTATGATCAGTGAGTTGTTATGCAAATCGAAGCAACAGCAGGTGAAGTACGGCGCATGTGCGGGTCAGGACACGGTATAAAAAACACCTGACACTGAGCTCCATTAATCAGCGTTACCCTTGTTCTTTAGATGAAAAAGGCAGTGGACTTAAGCAAGTCTGACAAAGGCCAAATTGTAATGGCCAGACGACTGGGTCAGAGCATATCCGAAATGGCTCGGCTGGTGGGATGCTCATGGTCAGCTGTGGTTAGTACTTCCGAAAGTGGTCTGAGGAGGGGAAACCCATGAACCGCCAGCGAGGTATTGGATGATCACGGCTCATTGATAATATGCTCGAGGTGAGCAAAGGCTTTCCCGGATGGTATGTGGCAACAGAAGGGTGACTGTGGTGCAACTCGCCGGTAAATGGAATGCTGGTGACGGGAGTAATGTGTCACAATACACAGTATATCGAACCCTGCTGAAAATGGGGCTGTGTAGCTGCAGGCTGCTCTGAGTGCCGATGCTAACCATGGTTCACTGGTGACAGCGCCTACAACGGGCACGCGAGCATCAAAACTGGACCTTGTGTGATTGGAAGAAGGTCATCTGGTCTGGTGAATCATGTTTCCTGTTGCACCATGTGGACAGCTGGGTATGTGTGCGTCGTTTACCTGAGGAAGTAATGGCGCCTGGATGCACCGTGGGACAAAAACAAGCCGGTGTTGGCAGTGTCATGCTTTGGGCGATGTTCTGCTGGGATACCCTGGGTCCAGTCATCCATGTGCCAGGCACTCTGATGTCTGCCACCTACCTAAACATCATGTTGTGTATTACTATTTAAACCTATGTGATACACATGCCATATAATAACAACGCTATGCTTGCCTATAGTATATCATGTAGATTACTTAATGGTCTAGATTCTGCTGATTGTGAATCCCTAGAATGCTAAAAAAAAACTCATACAAAACGTTGTCACAGATTCTAACTACAGTAGATTATAATTAGCTCTGTTTGATACCTTAAATGTAATTAAAATGTATGTTTCTTTTCTCCTGCACACGGTAACAATAGCAACACCATATTGGCCGCCATCTTGGATTGGAAATGAGTAAAGGGCTCAAAACTGGTGATATGTTGCTAAATAATGTGAAGTTAAAATTGCAATACATCCAAATGATAGCAGTAAACTCCTGTAAAAATTACTATAATTACTAAACCCTTATAAAATACCATTCACTATGAAAAATGTTTTTATCCTCAGGGCATGTGATCGTAGTTGTCGTCATGGCATCAAAGTAACCATAACTAGGCGAAATTAACCAAAAAATGGCAAACTTCCAGAGAATGTTATCGTGAACCGATTTAAGTCCCCGATAGCTCTTTTTTATAAAAGAAGGTCTCCTTTATTAAGAGACACCTTTTCAAAAATTTTACGAACAAAATAAGAGAAGATATCGATACTCAAACATGGCGCCAAAACGATCACGTGATGCTGCAAATTTGGTATATTACCTGTAATAAACACACCACAACTGTTCTAAATGGTGAAATAGAACAGTATTCTGTCTTTTTTTAGCATTAGCATTAGTAGAGGCATATGATGCAAGAAAGCAAGCTTATTCAGCATCAGCCAAAAAAAAAAAAAAAAACCCTCTCCCATTTCACCCCTCCGTTCGTTCGAAATACCTGTCCAGTTGAGCTTTAAATTTGTTTAGGCTATCAACTTCAACAACAAGTGATGGAAGTCGGTTCCACCAACCAATCACCCGCTGGCCAAAGGCAAATTTCCGCACATCTATCCGACATCCGTCCTTCCTCAATTTGAATTTATGCCCTCTGAGATGATTATTCTGAGAAAGATGAAGAATCCCATTGGCATTGAGCATGCTCAAACCATTCAAAGCCTTATACACCTCTATCAGATCACCTCGCCGGTGCCTAGTCTCCAGACTCTGTAATTTGCAAAACTTAAGCCTTTCTTCGTAAGAGCAACCCTTTGTTCCATTTACTAATCTTGTTGCCCTTCTCTGTACCCGTTCCAGCAGCTCTACATCCTTCTTGAAATGAGGCCTCCAGACCTGTATACAGTACTCAAGATGTGGCCTAACCATTGCCTTATACAAGGGAATAATCACCTCCTTATCCCTGCTAGAAAAATTCCTGTATATCATTGACAAGACACCATGAGCTACTCTTGCAGCTCGTCTGCACTGCTCAGAGAACTTCATATCTGCCTGCACAATTACCCCCAGGTCCTTTTCATTCTCCACCACTGTCAGTGTAGTTCCGCAGAGTTGATACGTTGCTCTGGGGTTACTGTTTCCCATATGTAGTACTTTACATTTGTCAATGTTAAACTTCATTTGCCACCTCTCAGCCCATCTGTTCAACCTTTCCAGATCCTGTTGCAGCAGCATAGCGTCAGTAGTGTCCTTAAAGACCCTGCCAACCTTTGTATCATCTGCAAACTTGGACATTAAACTTAATATCCCATCATCAATATCATTCATAAACACTGAAAACAACAATGGACCCAACACTGAACCTTGAGGAACTCCACTAATAACATTAGTCCACGTTGAGCAGTGTCCATTGATTACCACTCTCTGTCTTCTGCCACTCAACCAACCCCTTATCCATAGCAGCAATTTGCCTCCAATGCCACACTGCTCCAATTTGTGCAGCAGTCTTCCATGTGCAACAGTATCAAAAGCCTTTCTAAGATCCAAATATATAATATCAAAGTTATTCCCTGCATCCAGTTCTTTTGTGACTACATCATAGTATCCAATCAAATTGGTCAGGCAAGACCTGCCCTTAACAAAACCATGCTGCGTCTGAGCTATAACTGAATTCTTGTCTAGATGATCCTGCAGTGCTTCTTTAACCAGTGCCTCCATTAATTTACCTGGAACAGAAGTTAAACTAACAGGTCTATAATTACTTGTGTCAGCCTTTGATCCTCCTTTGTGAATTGGGGTTACATTTGCACATCTCCAGTCTATGGGTACCTCCCCTGAGTCCAAAGAAGCTCTCATAATTATGGCTAGGGGTTTGCATACTTCCTTTGCTGCCTCCTTTAATATAACTGGATAGATCCCATCCACCCCAGGTGCCTTTTTTATGTTTATCCTCAACAATCTCTCCTTCACTTTCCTCTCAGTTATTACAAAATCATCCAGCTCACTGCCAATGTTTACTTTACCTACATCATTCTCCTTCCTGAATAACTCCTCATGCGTGAATGTAGATGCAAAATACTCGTTTAGATTGTTAGCCACCTGAGCAGGATCCTCAACTGTTGAACCATCAATATCCAGTGGACCAATCTGATTCATCCCTTTCCTTCTCGAGTTCAAGTATGTAAAGAACTCCTTTCTGTTTTTCTTTGCATCCTTTGCCAAGGATTTTTCGTAGTCTGCCTTTGCCTGCCTAATCTCCTTTGTGACTTGGTTACAGACCAACTTATATCTATCATAGGCTTCCATGTCACCCATTAATTTGTATGTATCCCATGCATTTTTCTTCTCTGCCACATGTCTCATTAGTCCATCTGACAACCATTTAGGCCTAAACCTTGAACAATATTTCTTAGTTGGTATGTAAAGCCTGGTAGCCACCAATATTAGTTCCTTGAATGCTTCCCATTTTGAGTTTGCTGTTGGTAACATCATCAGTTCGTCCCACTGTATAGAATTTAAATACTGTCTCAGACCATCATAGTCGCCTTTACGAAAACAAAAACCCTTCCCTTTACCTCTGATGGTAGTTACCTCCTTGAGTAAATCCCACTTCAACACACTGTGATCACTGCCACCTAGTGGTTCATTTATCTGCAGGTTCTTAATGCATGAAGAATCACTACTGATAAGCAGATCAAGAGTATTGCTCCCTCTTGTTGCCTCACGAACATGCTGATGTAGAAAACAATCATCCAATAAATCCACAAAAGCCTTGCTAGTGTGCGAGTGACCAACCCACAAATTCCAGTCAATATCTGGGAAATTAAAATCCCCCATTATAAGACTCTCTGATTTACTGGCCCACTCTATTTCCCTGTACAATATATTATTATACTCATCAGAGTCATTAGGCCTATAGCACACTCCTACTCTCAATTTTGATTTCCCTATGCTTATGTCACACCAAACTGACTCGACACTGCCCTGTCCATCGATGTCAACTGGCTTCACTTCCTTTGACTTTATGTGTTTCTTAATTAATAGCATAACCCCTCCTCCCCTCCTGTCCTGTCTATCCTTTCTATATACATTGTATTCCCCAAATTCCAGTTCCGCATTACTTATATCTGTGTGACACCACGTCTCTGATATCCCAACAATATCTGCCTTTGATGTTTTGAGCAATACCTCAAATTCATCAAATTTATTTACCAAACTCCTAGCATTGGTGTACACGCAGGTATACATGCACCTGTTTCTATTCTTAGCTACCCTAACACAACCCATGTGTTTACTTGTAACGCAATGACTACCAGCAGTCTCTGAAATATCCTGCATCTTGTTTTTCAGACTTCTGCTCATGTGAATAGAAGCAGTGCAAGAATCACTTCCACCTCTGCCAGTGGCTACTGTTAATCTATTAGTCCTTGTATCCCCCCCAACTAGCAGTTTTCCGACCCACCTAACACTGCCTCGACAGCATCAGCAAAAATTCTTGCACCCTTTCTATTTAAGTGTATCCCATCCCTGTAGAAGCAATCTCTCCTGTTAACAAGTACAGTCCAGGCTGAAAAAAATTCTACCCCTTGAGCCTTGCACAATCCCTCCAGGGCCGAATTGATCGACAAGGCTCTCATCATATACTCCCTCCTATCGTGTCTGGGCAGAATTGCAGACACTTTCAAGTTCAACCCTAATTCACGGCTTTTTTTCAACAGTGACCTGTACTTGCTAAGTAATTCCGCCGGTCTCCTACTCTTAATATCATTAGTGCCAACGTGTACAACTATATCACCCTTTGTGCCCTTAAAAGATGATATCCGCTCTACAACGTCATCAACCTTTGCCCCTGGCAGACATACCCTGGTCCTATTCCACCTATCCTTTTTACAAAGTATGTTCCCCGTTTCCCTGACAATAGAGTCACCAACAACTACTAGTTCCTGTGGGACCAGCGCATTCTGCCTAGGGGGCTGCCCCTGTGTTGCCTGATGACCAAGTGCAAGCTCTGGCGTTGATGTGGGCAGCTGAGAGCTTGATGGGCCCCTCAATTTATTTCCTTCGAGGGCATCCACCCTGTTGAGTAACACACAAACTATAGCATTAGACCCCAAATATCAAAGTTGAGCTATGGTAATTCAATATAATATTTTCGCTACTGAAATTATGGAATCCTTTAATTTTATGTGTTGTAACAACATGGCTGAATAAGCCACCTTTGTAGCCTGTGGAGCAAGGGAGGGGGGGATAATGTGGCACTGGCTGCACCTGCGCCCATGCCACACAAAACAAACATGTATCATATTTTATTTGTATCAATATAAAAAAAAAAACCAAAAAAAAAAAAAAACCTTAGGACTTCTTCCTGAGGCTAAAACTGCTGGCATGCACCTCATTGGTGCATGTGGGATTCCCCCCTCCCCAGTGCTCCACGGACTGCTACCTTTTGTTACATTGAATAGTTGAATAGTGATATTGAATAGTGTTATCTTGAGTTAATTCTGAACCTTATTAACCTAATTCTGAACCTTATTAACACATGCTAATTGTAAAGTATTCCTTGAACCTCATTAGCCCAAGCTGATTGTAAAGTAAAGTGGTGACAGAATCTTGATCTTCATGATATTCCATACTAGTGACACAAGTGTGACATATAGTGACATAAGTGTGACATATAGTGACATAAGTGTGACATATAGTGACATGTGTGACATATAGTGACAAGTGTGACATATAGTGACATAAGTGTGACATAGTGACAAGTGAGACATATAGTGACAACAGTGTAACTGACTGAACTGCGACTACCACACCATATGATGCATCACACACCCAGAAAGAGGAAAACCCCAGCTGGACTCACAGAGACCACTCACTCACTCACAAGGCACCAGCACTGTGAGACAACAACAGGATGCCACCGAAAATTCAAGCAGGGGCAATCCAAACCCGGAAGCAGAACAAAACTCTACCACAGCTATGAATCTAGCAGAGGCCCTGGAAAGTAAGCATACACAGGATGCCATTCAAGAAGACTTGACTGAACTGCAGGATCCATTTGATAAGCTTGAAGACATAATGGCACAGCAAATATCCCCTATGCAGGAGTATATAGAAGAACCCACAAATGCATGGCAAAGATGTTTGTTTGTTTGTTATTTGGTTTTTAGGAGCATTAGCAACTAAGGCCATATTGCTCCAGGGATATGCGGTGGTCATTCCCTGACCTTTCCGCATCCTCCGTATTTGGTGGTCACGGGCTCAAACCCCGGTCTAATCAAGAAGTGTGTGGTATGCACTGCCACTCCTGCCCGCCTGGCTACAGAGGCGTCATGGAAAATATGTCCTAATACAGCTCAAGAAGGTGAACCAACAGACCTGGACTCATCAATAATTGATGTGATCCAATCATTGCGGGCCACCTGGCTGAGAACCCTTAAAATGGGTACCTTTATAACCGAAAGGATCTTCAATGAAGCCCAAAGAACGTGGGGGCCAAATGGAAAAACTGATCTATGAAGTCACATTAGCAAAGGAGAAAATCAACAGCAGCCTTGTAGAAAAGAAAATTACCATCAGGAAACTCCAGAGAGTAATTAAGAAAAAACAGAAGAGAGTGAAAACACAACCACATTCAACACCATCCCCCCCCTACAACACCTCACAGGAGCTGGAGGCGTCACTGACGACACTACATGGGGTGAAAACCAATCTCAAATGAGGGGAAGAGATTCAGCTGCCTCACATCCTGACCCTAAGCTGAAAGCAATGGACACTGACCCAGGAGCCAAGGCAAACAGGAGACCAAGGATAGTACTAAAGAGATGTGATGAGCCTATAATAGAAGCTGAAGAGGAACAACCCTCGACCAAACAGCAGGGAGAAGACCTGAAACAAAAAGAGAGCAGAAAAGAAACTATAGACCCACAAGATGTCGTAATACTGGACACCATAAACATAAATGAACCAATAGATGGAAACAAGATCCATAGTGCAACCAAAAACATTAAAATTGCACTGTGCAGATACCTCACAACAGACAACCAGATCTCAAGAGAGATACAATAAAGCATGTGCTCTCATTGTGGACTGAGCAGACTCTCAATACGGCACTCCTAGTGGACAATGAAAGATGGAGAATGAGAGTAACAGAACTTCAGGCAAGGGTGAATAACATGGCACAAATAAAACTGCCAAGTGTGCAAAGAGCAATTGAAGCAGAAAAGAACCCCTACTGGAAACTCCAACGGAGACTGATGACCCCCAATGGCCCAAGCTAAAAAGAAGAACCAGACACAACCAAAGCCAAACATCGTTTGCCCAAATTGCCAATATATACACACCCAAAATTAGACCAACAATGCAAAAAGCAAGACCCAAACTACCTAATGCAAGCAAACAACATGCCATCATAATTAAAGCTGCTGATGGTCATAATGTCACGAGTGAAGAAATAAAAGAAAAAGTAAAATCCAAACTAGCCCCAATGTTAAAGGACGTAAAAATATCCAATATTAGGAAAATTAGAGCCAATGGCATAATTATAGAAGCGCCGAGCCAAGAAGACCTGAAAAAGATCCAAAACTGTACTTAGTTACATCAAGCAGGACTCCAAGCTGAACTTTGTAGAAAGTTAGGCCCCACAGTCGCCATATATGACGTCCCAAAGGACATTACATATGACCAAATTATAGCAGACCTATATTATAAAAACCTAAAAGACTATGCCTATATGGAAGAGGAGGTCAGAATGCAAGTTAAGCTCCGATTCTCCACCAAACCCAAAGACAAACGACCCTACATTAATTGGATATGCCAGGTAACATTAGCATTAGTAGAGGCATTTGATGCAAGAAAGCAAGCTTATGCAGCATCAGCCAAAATAAATAAATAAATAAAAAATAACCACTTCCACTTCACCCCTCTGTTCGTTCGAAATACCTGTCCAGCTGAGCCTTAAATTTATTTAGGCTATCAACTTCCACAACAAGGGATGGAAGTGTGTTCCACCAACCAACCACCCCGCTGGCTAAAGGCAAATTTCCTCACGTCTATCCTACATCTGTCTTTCCTCAATTTGAATTTATGCCCTCTCGGGTGATTTTTCTGAGCGAGAGGAAGGATCCCATCAGCATTGAGCATGCTCAAACCATTCAAGGCTTTATACAGATCACCTCGCTGGTGCCTAGTCTCCAGACACTGTAATTTGCAAAGCTTAAGCCTTTCTTCGTAAGAGCACCCCTTTGTTCCATTCACCAATCTTGTTACCCTTCTCTGTACTCGTTCCAGCATCCCTACATTCTTCTTGAAATGAGGCCTCCAGACCTGTATACAGTACTCTAGGTGTGGACTGACCATTGCCTTATACAAGGGAATAATCACCTCCTTATCCCTGCTAGAAAAATTCCTATATACCATCGACAATACATCATGAGCTACTCTTGCAGCCCGTCTGCACTGCTCAGAAAACTTCATATCTGCCTGCACAACCACCCCCAGGTCCCTTTCATTCTCTACCACTGTCAGTGTAGTACCACAGAGTTGATACGTTGCTCTGGGGTTGCTGTTTCCCATATGTAGTACTTTACATTTGTCAATGTTAAACTTCATTTGCCACCTCTCAGCCCATCTGCAAAACCTTTCCAGATCTTGTTGCAGTAGCATAGTGTCAGTAGTGTCCTTGACAACCCTGCCAACCTTCGTATCGTCTGCAAACTTGGACATTAAGCTTGATATACCATCATCAATATCATTTATAAATACAGAAAACAATAATGGACCCAATACTGAACCCTGAGGGACTCCACTAATAACATTAGTCCATGATGAGCAGTGTCCATTGATTACCACTCTCTGTCTTCTCCCCCTCAACCACCTCTTTATCCATAGCAGCAATTTGCCTCCAATGCCACACTGCTCCAATTTGTGCAGCAGTCTTCCATGTGCAACAGTAGCAAAAGCCTTTCTAAGATCCAAGTATATAATATCAAAGTTATTCCCTTCATCCAGTTCTTTTGTGACTGCATCATAGTATCCAATCAAATTAGTCAGACAAGACTTACCCTTAACAAAACCATGCTGTGTCTGAGCTATAACTGAAGTCTTGTCTAGATGATCCTGCAGTGCTTCTTTAACCAGTGCCTCCATTAATTTTCTGGGAACAGAAGTTAAACTAACAGGAAAATTAATGGAGGCACTGGTTAAAGAAGCACTGCAGGATCATCTAGACAAGACTTCAGTTATAGCTCAGACACAGCATGGTTTTGTTAAGGGGAAGTCTTGTCTGACTAATTTGATTGGATACTATGATGCAGTCACAAAAGAACTGGATGCAGGGAATAACTTTGATATTCCCTTCGTTCGTCTGCAAAGTAAAGAACTCTCTGCTGTTTTTCTTTGCATCCCTTGCCAAAGATTTCTCGTAATCTGCCTTCGCCCGCCTAACCTCCTTTGTAACTTGGTTACAGATCAACTTGTATCTATCATAGGCTTCTGTGTCACGTGTTAATTTGTATGTATCCGATGCATTTTTCTTCTCTGCCATATGTCTCATTAGTTCATCTGACATCCACTTAGGCCTAAACCTTGAACAATATTTCTTAGTTGGTATGTAAAGCCTAGTAGCTTCCACGATAAGTTCTTTGAATGCTTCCCATTTTGAATTTGCTGTTGGTAACATCATCAATTGGTCCCACTGTATAGAATTTAAATACTGTCTCAGTCCATTGTAGTCGCCTTTACGAAAGCAATAACCCTTCCCTTTACCCCTAATGGTAGTTACCTCTTTGAGTAAATCCCACTTCGGCACACTGTGATCACTGCCACCTAGTGGTTCATTTATCTGCAGATTCTTAATGCATGAAGAATCACTACTGATAATCAAATCAAGAGTATTACTCCCTCTAGTTGCCTCCCGAAGATGCTGATGTAGAAAACAGTCATCCAATAAATCCACAAAAGCCTTGCTAGTGTGTGAGTGACCAGCCCCCAAATTCCAGTCAATATCTGGGAAATTAAAATCCCCTATTATAAGACTCTCTGATTTACTGGCCCACTCTATTTCCCTGTACAATTTCTTATTATACTCATCAGAGTCATTAGGCCTATAGCACACTCCTACTCTCAATTTTGATCTCCCAATGCTTATGTCACACCAAACTGGCTCGACACTGCACTTTCCAGCAATGTCGACTGGCTTCACTTCCTTGGATTTTATGTATTTCTTAACTAATAGCATAACCCCTCCTCCCTTCCTATCCTGTCTATCCCTTCTGTAGACATTGTACTCTCCAAATTCCAGTTCTGCATTCCTTATATCTGTGTGACACCACGTCTCTGAAATCCCCACAATATCTGCCTTTGATGTTTTGAGCAATACGTCAAATTCATCAAATCTATTTACTAAACTCCTAGCATTGGTGTACACGCAAGTATACATGCACCTGTTCTTTTTCTTAGCTACCCTAACACAACCCATGTGTTTACTTGTACCCGAATGATTCCCAGCAGTCTCTGAAATATCCTGCATCTTATTTTCCAGGCTGCGGCTCATTCCAATAGAAGTAGTGCAAGAATCACTTTCACCTCTGCCAGTGGCTACTGTTAATCTATTAGTCCTTGTATCTCCCCAATCTAGCAGTTTTCCGACCCACCTAACACTGCCTCGATAGCATCAGCAAACATTCTTGCACCCTTTCTATTTAAGTGTATCCCATCCCTGTAGAAGCATTCTCTCCTGTTAACAAGTACCGACCAGGCTGAAAAAAATTCTACCCCTTGAGCCTTGCACAATCTTTCTAGGGCCAAATTGATCGACAGGGCTCTGATCATATACTCCCTCCTATCGTGTCTGGGCAGAATTGCAGACACTTTCAAATTCAACCCTAATTCACGGCTTTTTTTCAACAGTGACCTGTACTTGTTAAGTAATTCCGCCGGTCTCCTACTCTTAATATCATTAGTGCCAACGTGTACAACTGGGGATATAAGAAGAAAATTACTGGCCAATATGAAGAAAGTCTACATAGGCTGGACGGCTCATACAGTCAAAGATTATACAGTGGTGCCACTTTGCTTCATCTGCCTGGGATATGGGTCCCAGGCGGCACATTGCACCCAAAAGTCCCGAACCTGCGGGCACTGTGCCCTGGAAGGACACGACAGCCACACGACAGCCACCATGCAGAAAAGCCACCAAACTGCCCCACCTGTACACGAAAGAAAAGAAACAATAACCACTCATTCAAAGATCCCAAATATCGGAGTACATAAAAGCAGTCGAATTTGTAAGACAAAAAACCGATTATGAGTAACACAATACAACAGAACCATAGCAAGGAGAAGAAATTCAAGCAAACTTAAATTCCTACAACTAAACTGCCAAAGAGCCATTGCTGTCACAAATGACCTGACCAAAACTCTAATAGACCAATCCATACAAGTAGTGGCACTACAGGAACCCTACTCGTATAAGGGAACAGTTAAAGGAATTCCACTGACCCACCAAATCATTCAATCACAGTGGGGCAAGGCGGAAATGCAAGAAGAATGATCTGGGCTGCCATTGTTATAACGGATCCAACCATCACTGTGACCAAGGTCACCCCACCGTGTACAACGCATGCAGCTTGTGCTTGCCTTGAGGGCGACTTCGGCCAGATGTATGTAGTGTCCGTGTACTGCCAGTGCTCACAATCTGCAGATCCCATCCAACCATTCGCAGACTATCTGGAACTCACACTGAGCACCCTGCAAAACAAAAGCGTTCTGATACTAACAGACATGAATGCAAACTCAACTCTATGGAACAGCCAACAGACAAAAGGCAGATCATGGAGGAAGTTATTATAACGCACAGACTGAAAGTGCTTAACTCACAAGGGCATCCCCCAACATACGTCACCCCACAGGGCATGTCGTATATAGATGTCTCCCTAGCAACCCCCAATGTTTGGTAAAGTGTCCAAAACTGGGAAGTCCAACAAACCATCACGACTAGTGACCACAATGCAATAACATTCACTGTCACACAAGCAACAAGATCCACCAGGAATGACAACACAGACCAATTCAGATTTCAAACGAAATCTGCAAACTGCGATGAGTTTGAAACCACCATAAAGGAGGAATTGACAGACAAGGACATACTGACCCAACAAAATCTGACAGCAGAAGAGCATATAGAGAACCTGCAAGGAAAATAATAAAAGCGTGCATTGCATCCATGAAGCCCCGAAGAAGAAAAAAATACCGTGTCCCTTGGTGAACAGCAACCCTCATCAACTTGAAGCAGCAAACCAGACTAACTAGAAGGGAATATCAAAGAGCCCGGCGAGAACCAACCAGATCCCAACAAGAAGTACACAACCCTACAAGAGCGATATAGACAAGCAAAAAGAACCTACCATCATAACATTCAGCTGCAGAAGAGAACAGTCTGGAAAAAACTGATTGAAACCAAAGGTAATTCAGGGTTGGGGGGTGGAGGCGGCGACTCGGTGTCTCTGTCCCCCACCTGCTAGGTTGCCGATCCGGCCACTACACACAACAGAACAATGGCCAGAAAAGAGATGCCATATTACAAGAAGAAATGAAGCGGCTAATGGGGGGAACTCCGGGCTCTGCTCAAGCAACCCAACACACACACACACCTAAACATCATTGCTGATTAGGTATACCCTTTCATGGCAATGGTCTTCCCCTCTGATGGTGCCACCTTTCAGCAGGATAATGCGACATGCCATACCACCCGGATTGTTCGAGACTGGTTCATGGAACATGAGAAGGGTTTCCAGGTATTGCCCTGGCCTCCAAATTCCTCAGACATCAATCCCATCGAGCATCTGTGGTTTGTGTTGGAACAGCAACTCCGATCCGCACGTCTCAACCACGGACCTTACAGGAGTTAAAGGATCTGTTGGTTAAGTGTTGGTACCAGATACCACAAGACACATTTAGAAATCTTGTAGCATCTGTGCCTCACTGGGTGCAAACTGTTTTGGCTGCACGTGGAGGACCAACATCATATTAGGTAGGTGGTCATAATGTTTTGGCTAATCGATGTATATATATAACCCACATAAAGATGTCAGGCAAAAACTCAGTCATCTGTGTAATTTTTCAATTAATTACATGTATTTTATCACAAATCATTTCATGAGTTCTCACTGGCAAGGATTCAACTAGACCCTTTAAATATTTTATATTGACAATAGGTCATTCTGAAAACAATTAAGCCCATAACTCATTCAGGTTTCATGGGTGCTGTTACTGTTGTTGTTGTTGTGTTTTCACTTTCCATTCAAGATGGTCTCATAAGTTTTCTATTTATGAGAAAACTTATGAGACCATCTCATAAGTTTTCTATTTGATTTAAATCTGGTGACTTAGCTGGCCAATTTGAATGCCCTACTATTCCATCATGCCAGTTTGAAACAGTAAAGGCTCTGTGATCCTGGCATATAGGAGTATCAAAATCATGAGTTTCCCTCAAATGCTCAGCTAAAGGCACAACTCGATCATCCAAAATATTTGTATAGTCAGCCTGACTCATCCTGTTTGGTATTTAAAATAGAGGATCTGGTACAATAATTAAAATGTACCCACAACATCCTCTGACCCACCAATAAGCAACAGTTCAGTTTTTGTCTTTTAGTCCATATTAGCCAGACTTTTTTATGCACAGCTGTTAAAATTGTTCTTTTTTTTTGAAGGACTCATATATTTATGTAACTCTCTTCACAGTGCTCCTCAGAAACTGGCAGATGAGGCCTTGGGTTAACGGTTATCATTTTTTGTTTACTAAAAAAATGGGTTAATCTTATACTCTAATTTTAATTCTAAAAACATAGAAGATACAAGTGTTCAATCGTTAGATTGAACACTTTTATATATACAAGTGTTAGATATATGCTTTAAATAAGTGACTAATTTTTTGTCCAGTGTCTGTAAAAAATGTATATATACACAGACATTCATGAAAGGGTTTTTTTTTTAATTTATATTTGAATTTTTAATTCTGCTGAAATTATTTACTATTAAAAATTCTTGAATTTTTTATGCACATGTATTTTACACTGGTCTCACAATTTTTCAAACCACTTCTGATACATATACAGGGTGTTTCAAAAATGATGGTCAATAATTTAAAGGTGAAAAGTACAAACTAAAATAAGCAAAAAAGTCCCAGTGAATATATCAGGCTGCAAATGAACCATTTTCGAGATAATGCACAATTTCTGTTAAGATCCACCACTGACTACGGGCGTACTAGTTTAGCAAAAAGCTGTGAATCCTTTGCTAAGGGTGATTTTATTAAACATAAGGTAAAACATTTTTAATTTTTGGTTTCAACACCACAAGATTTTACAGATGTTATATGTTACAGGATGTTACAAAAGGTGTTCAAAATGCTGTCCTTGCATCCGTATGCAGCTTTGTAGTCTTCTCTGCATTGACTTGCGAATCCTCTTAGGCATTCCTGAGTCATTTCTGATTTGTTGAAAGGCTCCTTCAACCCAATGCTGCAAATCCTCAACTGTGTTAATGTCAGAAGTGTACACCAAGCTTTTTACATGACCCCAGATACAAAAATACATAGGATTTAAGTCTGGTGATCTGGGAGGCCACATTACAGGCACATCTCTACCTATCCACCATTTTGACTATACTTTCTAGTTAGATACCGAGTCACAACTTGAGCAAAATGTGTCAGTGCACCATCATGCATAAACCACACGTTCTGGCATTTCTGAAGCGGAACATTATCATCATCAAGGAGGTCTGGAAGAACATTCTGCAGGAATTACAGCTCTCCTGTTAGCCTGTTTGGCAGAAAGTGTGGTCCAATTAGACAGTCTCCTAGTAGTCCTGCCCAGACATTCAAAGAGAAACGATGCTGATGTCATGACTCGTGAATTGTATTAGGATTTTTGTCAGACCAAACGTGACAGTTATGAAAATTAAAAAATACCATCATGAGTAAACCCAGCTTTGTCAGTGAACAAAATGTTGTTTAAAAATTGGGGGTTCAGGAGACAGTTGTTGTATCCACTGGCAGAAGTTCACTCTGGGAGGAAAGTCTGTATTGCTGAGACCTTGTACATGCTGGATATGGTAAGAGTACAGTAATTAGTGATGTAAAATTTGCCACACACTGCTATGACTCAGTATACACTCTTGCAGAGCAACCCACCTTGTAAAAATTCCTGGATTTTGTTCTATTCTTTCTAACATCCTTTCCTCAACATCAGGTGTTATGCTTCTGGGCCTACCTGCTCATACTCCATGTGTGAAGCGCCCATGTACCCTGATGAATGTGCACCTGTTGGGTTGCCTTCAGCGGGGAAATGCATTTTGGTACAAATGTACAGCCTCAAGTGCACTGCCATTGTCTTTACCATACATGAAGTGCATGTCTGCATACTCTTTTTTGCTGTAATCTCTTTCCATGTTGACTATCCTTTGACAAGTACTAGTATGCCTGCTATGTCTCAGAGCATTGAGAGAGGGGAAAGGGAGAGAATGAGCATAACTTAACCTAAACAAACAAGTCAGTGGTGAATCCCACCTCTGTACAGTTCGCTTTGTCAGTGGTGGATCCCAACTAGAAATGTGCAATATCTTGAAAATGATTCACTTAAGGACCCCTGTTTACTAGCCTTTTTTGCATATTGTAGTCTGTACAGTTCACCTTTAAATTATTGACCATCACTTTTGAAACACCCTATATAAGGGCTGTTCAAAGAGTAACATGGCTGTTACAAAAAAAGTGAGCTTTAAAATATTACATTATTTTACAATTACATTCCCTTAGGGTAATCTCCATGCATCAGTTTGGTTTTACTAAAGAGTGATGAGGGAGCAATCTCTGCTTGCTATATATCACTTTTTCAGCTATGCAGAGCCATTCTCTCAAAATCTGCATGTAGTGATTACACTACATGTCTCATAGTGACATATGAAAGGCCTGACAGATAAGCATTCTAGTGTACATATATGCCATGTCTCAGAGTGAGACATATGCAAGGGCTAATAAAGAAGCAATGAACTGAACCTTCTACTCATTAATGGGTAGATGGCAAGCATATCTTTAGCATTAGCTAGCATTAGTAAAGGCACATGATGCAAGAAAGCAAGATTATATAGCATCAGCCCTCTTTCTCACCCATTTAAAATGATTTTACCCAATCAGTCACAGTATGATAGGAAAATGCATCATTCCTGTATGTTTCCTGCAAACCACAGAAACATACCTCTGCATTTTGCACAGATTTTCAATCTTTATCCAAAGAACTGTTCTTAGTATTGGTAGTGGCACATGATGCAAGAAAGCAAACTTATACAGCATCAGAAAAAAAAAAAACAAAAAAAACCCCTCTCCATCACCTCCAATAGTTTGTTTAGTTCTTCCTGGGATTTATTCAAACTACTCACTTCCATAACAACAGATGGGAGTTTTTTCCAACAATCAACCAGCACTGTCTGAAGGAAAACTTCCACACACCTATCCTGCGGCACATTATAGCCTTAGTCGCTGATGCGGCAATAAAACCCAAAACAAACAAACCTATCCTGCACCCATCCTTCCTCAATTTGAATTTATGCTCCTCATGTGTAGTCTGAGCAAGAGGAGGCATGGCATCAGCATTGAGTCTTGTTTCACAGTAATAGCACACAGCATCTGCGGAATGTATTTATACTTCTACATACAGGAAAACAAATTTCCAATTCACATACACATACTTAAGAAATTGTTAATGTTGTTATGCACCGGCCAAACAAAAAAAATTTCTGAATTACCCTGAGAGAGAGAGAGAGAGAGAGAGAGAGAACAAGAGTCAGGAGTAGAAGGGAATCACCAAGAAAGAGAAAAATGATGATATCCAGCTCAGGTCCCTGGGTGTGCCAAGCCCATACTCACTAGATGTGAGCCCCTGGGGCTTTTATACACAGTTATGCCATGTGATTCTTGATCACGAGAGTGTGCACATAACGGTATTGTACTTTTTTTTGAACAGTTCGCATATATACTAGTTTAAATCCATTAAAATAGCAAGCATTTACAAATCAATCAGTTGTTTTTTATTTATATTTAGTTGTATGGAATAAATTATATATAACTCACATCTGTATAAAGGTTATTCATTATTTATTTATGTTCTGTTTATACTCGGGCACAACCACCATATCAGAGAAGTTATGATAAATTATGAACACAATTGTTAATCATATTTAGCAGTCATGGGCTTAAACCACAGTCTGCTCAAAGAAAATGTGTTACTGCACTCTCACTCCTGATCACTCAGCTATGTCAGGCCTCTAAACAACAATAGTAATAACATATATTATTAACGATAACAACATATAATAATAACATTATAAAACTTTTTTTCACAACTTTCTGTCCCAAAATGAGATGTAAAATGGAAGGACAAAATCATAGACTAATAATTAATGATCATTATATATTGTTATATATATCAAGTACACCCAGAACTTAGAACTTACCAACAACAGTAACTTTAGCTTGATTAGATCCAGATATATAAAGTCTTTCTTGTCTAAAAGGAACTGTTGGTTTTTCTGTCACATTTGTATACAAGTACTTAATAAGGTATGCTCCTTGAGAAAGGTCTAACTGTACTGAAGTATGCCGATACTGAGGAATGCCATCTGCCTTTAAAAGCAAGTTGATAACAATAAATATATCATACTCATCTTATGCATTAAGTATAATGTAATTATGATTTTGACGTGAAAAAGAAAAAAAATTCTGAATGGATCTATCCAATTATATTAAAAGAAGTAGCAAAAGAGGTAAGCAACCTTTTTATCATAGTTATGAGAGCATCTTGAAATACAGGGAAGGTACCTATGGTTTGGAGATGTGTAAATGACTCTCCTATTCACAAAGGGTGAAAATGAGTAATTACAGACCTGTAAGGTTGGTTTCTGTTCCAGGATAAAATGGAGTTAATGGTTAAAGAGGTATGGAGGTTGACAGGAATGCAGTTATATGAAAATCATAGCATGCACTTGGTAACAGGAGATCTCTGACCAATCTGATTGGCTACTACAATGCAACAACGGAACTAGGTGCAAAAAATAATTCTGACATTACGTACTTATATTTCAGTAAAGTTTTTGACACTGTTCCACATGAAAGGCTGTTGTACAAATTGGAGCAGTGCAGCATTAGGGACAAATTAACACTTTTGCTGCTGGCTTTTCCAATGATGCCTTTGATCTGGGATTGAAAACCACAGGATTGAGTCAATCTGGATAGGAAAGGGCAGAAACATTTTTGAATTTTCTTCTCAACATGACGGAGTTAATCAGCTTCCAGTGAAGGCTGCTTGACCAAAATATTCAATTCTTCCTCTGTCAAAGTGAAAGAAAAAGTGCTAAAAGTAGGGTGGTTTTCCCTCCAAGTGGATTAAAATCAGAAGCAGCTATTTGCATTCAGGAAGCAGTGAATGCATTAGTGTTGTGGATAGGGGAATGGTTGATTAGAAGAGAGAGAGAGAGAGAGAGAGAGAGAGAGAGAGAGAGAGAGAGAGAGAGAGAGAGAGAGGTTATCAATGAGCACTACTCTTCTTGGATTAATATTATTAGTGGAGTCCCACTGTTGTTTTCAACATTTATTAGTGATACTGATGAAGCATATCAAATTTATTTTATGAACTTACAGATGATATAAAGGTTGGCACGGTGTTAATGACAGGAATCAAGGCACACTATTGCAACAAGATCTAAAAAAAATTGGTAGATGGGCTGAAAAGTGACAATTAACATTAATAAAGGGAAGGTATTCCATAAAGGCAGCAGTAATCCCAGAATAACATATCAATTAGGTGGTACCATACTCAAGGTAATGGAGAACAAGAGAGCCCTAGGAGTACTTGAACAGTCAAACAAAGTTCTCTGAGCAGTGCAGCCAAACTGCTAGTTCAGCTCATGGGGGTTCTGTCAATGATATATAGAAATTTTACATGTAGATGATTATCCCACTGTATAAATGGTTAGGTTGCATCTTGGGTATTGCACACAGGTATGGACGCCTCATTTTAAGAAGAATGTGGAAATGTTGGAATGTATGCAAAAGAAAAACAAGATTAGTCAAGGACACAAAAGGGCATTCCAACTATGAAAGACATTATTTGTTCAAATTGTATTTAGTTAAAAAGTGCAATTCAATTGACAACAAAGTTTAAAAAGAGTGGATATCATCTTTTAAGGGCACAAAAGGTGATATTGTTGTACATGTTGGCACTAATGATATAAATAGTAGGAGATTGGTGGAATTACTTAACAAGTAATTCCACCAATCTTGGGGGTGGAATTACTTAACAAGTAATTCCACCCCCAAGCAACCCCAGAGCAACGTATCAACTCTGTGGTATAACACTGACAGTGGTAGAGAATGAAAAGGACCTGGGGGTAATTGTGTAGGCAGATATGAAGTTCTCTGATCAGTGCAGACGGGCTGCAAGAGTAGCTCATGGTGTCTTGTCAATGATATACAGGAATTTTTCTAGCAGGGATAAGGAGGTGATTATTCCCTTGTATAAGGCAATGGTCAGGCCACACGTTGAGTACCGTATACAGGTCTGGAGGCCTCATTTCAACAAGGATGTAGAGCTGCTGGAACGACTACAGAGAAGGGCAACAAGATTAGTGAACGGAACAAAGGGGTACTCTTATGAAGAAAGGCTTAAGTTTTGCAAATTACAGTGTCTGGAGACTAGGCACCAGCGAGGTGATCTGATAGAGGTGTATAAAGCCTTAAATGGTTTGAGCATGCTCAACGCTGATGGGATTCTTCCTCTTGCTCAGAATAATAATCTGAGAGGGCATAAATTCAAATTGAGGAAAGACAGATGTAGGATAGACGTGCAGTAATTTGCCTTTAGCCAGCGGGTAGTTGGTTGGTTGGTGGAACAGACTTCCATCCCTTGTTGTGGAAGTTGATAGCCTAAATAAATTTAAGGCTCAGCTGGACAGGTATTTCGGATGAATGGAGGGGTGAAGTGAGTTTCTTTTTTTTTTTTTTTGGCTGATGCTGCATAAGCTTGCTTTCTTGCATCATATGCCTCTACTAATGCTAATGCTAAAGTACAGGTCACTGTTGAAAAAAAGCTGTGAATTAGGGTTGAATTTGAAAGTGTCTGCAATTCTGCCCAGACACGATAGGAGGGAGTATATGATGAGAGCCTTGTCGATCAGTTCGGCAATGGAAAGACTGTGCAAGGCTCAAGGGGTAGAATTTTTTTAAGCCTGGTCTGTACTTGTTAACAGGAGAGACTGCTTCTACAGGGATGGGATACACTTAAATAATAAGGGTGCAAGAATATTTGCTGATGCTATCGAGGCAGTGTTAGGTGGGTGGAAAACTGCTACCTTGGGGGGGATACAAGGACAAATAGATTAACAGTAGCCACTGGCAGAGGTGAAAGTGATTCTTGCATTGCTTCTATTGGAATAAGCAGCAGCCTGGAAAACAAGATGCAGGGTATTTCAGAGACTGCTGCGAGTCATTGCGGAACAGGAACAGGTGCATGTATACTCGCATGCTAGGAGTTTGGTAAATAAAATTGATGAATTTGAGGTATTGCTCAAAACATCAAAGGCAGATATTGTTGGGATATCAGAGACATGGTGTAATACAGATATACGGAATTCAGAACTGGAATGTGGGGAGTACAATGTGTACAGAAAGGATAGACAGAATACGTAGGGAGGAGGGGGGTTATGCTATTAGTTAAGAAACACATAAAATCCAAGGAAGTGAAGCCAGTCGACATCGCTGGATAGTGCAGTGTCAAGTCAGTTTGGTGTGACATAAGCATTGAGAGATAAAAATTGAGAGTAGGAGTGTGCTATAGGAATAATGACTCTGATGAGTATAATAAGAAACTGTACAGGGAAATAGAGTGTGCCAGTAAATCAGAGAGTCTTATAATGGGGGATTTTAATTTCCCAGATATTGAATGGAATTTGTGGGTTGGTCACTCACACACTAGCAAGGCTTTTGTGGATTTATTGGATGATGTAGAGCTGCTGGAACGAGTACAGAGAAGGGCAGTAAGATTAGTGAATGGAACAAAGGGTTGCTCTTATGAAGAAAGGCTAAAGTTTTGCAGATTACAGTGTCTGGAGACTAGGCCCCGGCGAGGTGATCTGGGCATAAATTCAAATTGAGGAAAGACAGATGTAGGATTGATGTGCGGAAATTTGCCTTTAGCCAGCGGGTAGTTGGTTGGTGGAACAAACCTCCATCCTATGTTTTGGAAGTTGATAGCCTAAATAAATTTAAGGCTCAGCTGGACAGGTATTTGGAATGAATGGAGGGGTGAAATGGGAGTGGTTTTTTTTTTTTGTTTTTTTTTTGGCTGATGCTGTATAAGCTTGCTTTCTTGCATCATATGCCTCTACTAATGCTAATGCTAATGCCATGTATGGAAGCCTCATTTTAAGAAGAATGTGGAAATGTTGGAATGTATGCAAAAGAAAAACAAGATTAGTCAAGGACACAAAAGTGCATTCCAACTATGAAAGACTTTATTTGTGCAAATTGCAGTGCTTGAAGACTGAGCACCTTCAAGAAGACTGAATGAATTGAGTAAACAAAATCCTGATGGCATCCTTACTCTTTCTCAGATAACACACATAAATTGACAAACTTAAATTGTAAAGGATGGCTGCAGGACAGATTTTCAAAAATTAACTTTCAGCCACAATAATTTATTACTGGAATAAATTTTCATCTGGTGTTGTTTGTGTGGATATGCTCAATAAATGTAAAGCGAGATTGAACAAATGATTAGAGATGATGGAGAGTGAGATGTTTTTTTGGAGGAGGGGGAGATTATGCTGTATCAACTTTCTTCCTTGCATCATTGGCCACCACTAATATGGTACTTGAATTTCTCAAAGAATTTAATGATGTCATTTTAACTTTCCAGATATTGACTGGAACTTGTTGTTTGGTCATTCACACACTATCAAGACTTTGTGCATTTATTGGATGAGTGTTTTCTACAGCAACTGTTAGAGAGACAACCAGAGGGAGTTATTATTCATGCATTAAGAATTTGCAGATAAAGGAATCACTGGGTGACAGTGATCACAGTGTACTGATGTGGGATTTACTTAAAGATGTAACTACCATCAATGCTAAAAGAAAGGGCTTTTGCTTTCATAAAGGTGACTATAATGGTCTCACACATTTTTAAATTCTGTACAGTGGGATCAATTGATGATGTTACCAACGGTGATTTCTAAATGGGAAGCCTTCAGAGACTTAATCTTGGAGGCTACTAGGATTTTCATACCGACTAAGAAATACTGTTTAAGGTTTAGGCCTAAATGCATGTCAGATGAATTAATGAGGCTTGTGACAGAGAAGAAAAATGCATGGGATGCATATAAATTAACAGGTGACACAGAAGCCTATGGCAGATATAAGCTAGTCTGTAATCATGTCACAAAGGAGGTTAGACAAGCGAAGGCAGATTACGAGAAATCTTTGGCAAAGGATGCAAAGAAAAACAGCAAAGTGTTCTTTACTTATGTAAACTCTAGAAGGAAAGGGATGAATCAGATTGATCCAGGCTGCAGCTCATTCCAATAGAAGCAGTGCAAGAATCACTTTCACCTCTGCCAGTGGCTACTGTTAATCTATTAGTCCTTGTATCCGCCCAAACTAGCAGTTTTCCGACCCACATAACACTGCCTCGATAGTATCAGCAAACATTCTTGCACCCTTTCTATTTAAGTGTATCCCATCTCTGTAGAAGCAGTCTCTCCTGTTAACAATCCACTTAACATAGATGGTTTGAATATTGATGATGATGCTCAGGTAGCTGATAAACTGAATGAGTATTGTGCATATACATTCACACATGAGGAGTTATTGAAGGAGGGGAATGCCAGATGTTTACCAGAATGCCTGTTAACTCTAACAGGGAACTAAGTGATTTTATAATAACTGAGAGCAAAGTGGAGGAGAAAATGTTGAAGTTAAACATAAGGAAGGCACCTGGGGTGGATGGGATTTTTCCACTTATATTAAAGGAGGCAGCAAAAGAAGTAAGCAAGCCCTTAGCCATAATTAAGAGAGCTTTTTTAGGTTCAGAGGAGGTCCCTAATTACCGGAGATGTGCAAATGTATCCCCAATTCACAAAGAGGATTGGAAGGTACACAAGTAACTATAGATCTGTTAGTTTAACTTCTGTTCCGGGGAAAATAATGGAGCCACTCGTTAAAGAAGCATTGCAGAATCATCTAAACAAGACAGCAGTAGTAGTTAACACACGGCATTATTAAAGGGAGGTCTTGTCTGACAAATCTGATTGGATACTATGATGTGGTCACAAAGGAACTGGATGCAAAAAAAATATATATATTTGGATTTCAGGAAAACTTTTGATACTGTTGCACATGGAAGACTGCTGCACAAATTGTTGCAGTGTGGCATTGGAGGCAAATTGCTGCTATGGATAAAGGGATGGTTGAGTGGGAGATGACAGAGAGTGGTAATCAATGGACACTGCTCTTCGTGGACATTAGTCCATGAAGAGCAGTGTCCATTGATTACCATTAGTGGAGTTCCCCAGGGTTCGGTGCTGGGCCCATTGTTATTTTGTGTTTTCATCAATGATATTGATATGGGTATATCAGGCTTAATGTTTAAGTTTGCAGATGATACAAAGGTGGGCAGGGTTGTTAACGACAGTAAAGACAGTATGCTATTCCAACTGGATCTAGATAAGTTGATCAAATGGGCTGAGAAGTGGCAACTGAAATTTAACACTCAGGGAAGTGGAGAGTGAAAAACATCTGAGGGTAACTGTGCAATCAGATGTGAAGTTTGCTAAGCAGTGCATGCGGGTTGCCAGAGCAGATCATGGAGTCTTGTCAATGATATATAGGATTTTTGCTAGCAGAGACAGGGAGGTGATTATCCCATTGCACAAGGCAGTGGTCAGGCCAAACCTTAAATACTGTGTACAGGTCTGGAGGCCTCATTTTAGGAAGGATGTGGAGTTGCTAGAACGAGTACAAAGAAGGGCGACAAGATTGGTGAGGGGAACAAATAGGTGTTCTTACCAAGATAGACTTAAGTTCTGCAAATTTCAGCACCTGGAGACGCCATATGCGAGGTGATCTGATTAAGGTGTATAAGGTCTTGAATGGGTTGAACAAGCTCAATGGTGATGAGATTCTTTCTCTTTCTCAGATTAAGGTGGCATAGATTCAAACTGAGGAAAGACAGTTGTAGAACAGATGTGCAAAAATTTGCCTTAACCAGCAGGTAGTTGATTGCTGGAACAGACTTCCATCTCTGTTGTGGAAGTTGACAGCTTTGGGATTCATGGTCAACACCTCTTCATTTTCATTCTTTTTTTTTTTTTTTTTTCATTTATTTTATGTGTGATATTTTACAGTTTAGATCTTGGCTTATTCATATGGTTCTGGAGAGCTCAATATCCCTGTAAGGGATATTGAGCTCTGTTGGGCAATATTACTGTTTTTCTTTTGCTCTGTTAATCAATTTAATTTCTTTGCAAATTCTGTTTTTATAGAAATTAGCATGTAATTCTCTTTTGAAATGTGATATTTCACACTGTATTTTATTTTAAGCTTTAGCAGCTTTATTATATAATCCTTAATTGTTCTCGGTTTGTTCTTTTGGTTTTCTAAATTTAATTAATTTCATATTCTCTACATTTCCATCCTCTTACTATATCTCTTTACAGTTTTATGTATTTGGCACTATTACTCTTTAAACACACACACACACACACACACACACACACACACACACACACACACACAATTTTTATTTATTTATTTTTTTTACTTACCTTAACAATTAATGTTTTGGTTACTATATCTTTAGCAACCTGGGTCTGAGCTATGATTGTAATATTTATTTCTCCCAGCCTTGCTGGAACAATAGGCATATATACAACAACAGTTTTTCCTGGTTTGATCTGAAAAGAAAAAAAAAAAAAAAAAAATTTTATGACAATCTTATTCAATGAAAACTCTTTAATCTAATGTGCTTTGTTGATTCAACTAGTACAAAAATGTTGAGAGGTGCTAATTTAATTCAGCTGCTGTGATATATTATTTATTTTCCCAACCTGTTTGCCTACTCTACTATCTCCTCAGAGGATAGCCAGGCATCTCTTGACAATCTGAGTGATGTCTTTATGTTTTTCCTGCTTTTGTTTGTATGGCAAATAAACCAGCTCTCAAATATGTGCAAACCATGCCATTATGTGCTATGTTTCAATTAGATGAAGTTGTTATCTAATTCTGATACCAAATCATTTGACTTCTCTTATCTTAAGTCACTGGAAGAGTGCATGGCTACCCAATAAGGAAAATTATGATAACTGTTAAGCTAGATAAGGTAGTGCATCGAAAATAAACAATAATTATAATTTTAAAAGTGAAAGGTGTTATTTTATTTGGGTGCTGCAACAAAGTGATTTGTGTTGAATGCACTGAAAACTGAGAGGAATACCTAATGGTGGGGACTTGGAGTGGTGTATGATCAAAGGTCCAGATAGCACCAAAGTTTAAGAGCATACTAAATTCTGATGCTATCTGGATCTTTGATCATACATTTAGGCAAATTATCATACCTTCTCTACCTTCTTAGTCTTGGTCAGTTATGGTATTGGCAATATAGTAGTATGATATATTGTGTGTAGTCATTATGGAAACTGGGATAATTTTCAAAATGGGATAGTATTTGAAATCAAAATTATCACTAGGGATGTGGACTGTTCCAAAATAATTTGATTGGTGGCAATGTATTTGCATCCAAGTACCCCTAATTTTAATATTTGTGCCTAAATAGATTGCCTAGCATATTAAAGTTTAAAAAAATGAATAATAATAATAATAATAACATTGAGAAGCAGGACATCGTAAGATTCCAAGTTCCCACTCCTGCCAATGCCCTTCCACCTCAAGAAAAAGCAAGCCCTATTAAATATACAATCACTATTTTTTTTTTTTTTTTTTAAACTTTGCATATTATTCTTAAAATTATGAAAGACTTCTGGAAAAAGATATAAATTTATTTTGCTTGTTCATGTTTTGGAGCTTTTTTTGATGCATTTACTGTTTTATCATAGCCAGGGCTCAAAATAGAAAATCTTACAAAAACAGAACACTCACTGGGATAATAAATGCAGAAAACAGTTAATGTACATATACAACATTACCAATATACAGTATATATGATAAACTGGAACAGCATTCCAGTGTCCAATCTAAGTCCTGATCATAGTGTTTGCATCATAGGTTTGCATGATTTATCATGTATTATAACTGTATTGTATCATGTATTATACCCAAAATTGCTATATTAGCTTATAAAGAAATTAAAAATAAAATATAAGCAGCTACAATCACATTATTTCTATTCCAACTGCATCAAGCTCCATTGCATGTACTGTACCTCCTCTGAAAATATGATGTTCTTATATTCTTTCTACCTTGTAAACTCCTCTGACTTTATGTGGCCACCTTAGGGTATAAACAGAAAAATTCAGGGCTGTTGTAGACAAGTGGTCAAATGCAAGGCTACATTTGTACAAGTTAACTTGTACGAATGTAGTCTTGCATTTGATCACTTGGTTCAAGCCTTTGTGACCTGCTAAATATGGTGGTGATGTTCTTCTATCCTTTCTCTAGCTTGTAAACTCCTCTGACCACATGCAGCAATTACAAAGTATAAACAGAAAATTTATTTATTTTTTTTTATCTAGCTCCTCCAAAAAATTACCTCTGTTATCACCCAGCATGCTAAGTCATATATGTTTTTTTTTGGATTATTATAAATCAAACACTTACAAAATTTTATACATATAATTTACATAACAGATCATTCCTATTTCTATTGTTTAAAAATTAAATTTTTCTGTATTTTCCAACTTTCCTGGAATGTACCTTGCTTTCCTATTACTTTAAGGTATTTCCCATTCACAGCTTTACCAATCACAGCAGGTTTTGGTCTCTAACCCTGTCAGAGGAGTTTACAAGGTAGAAAGAATATAAGATCGGAGAGGGATATTTATATTTAAAAAGTTGACACCCCCCCTCCCATAAAAATAGTTCCTTGGTCCCCTTATAACTACAAATCCATCACTGGTGAAAATAATCCCTGTTAAAGTTAACAGGAGGAGGAGGAGGATTAATCTATACAATTTTATTTCCTTTTCAGCTTAAATTTATTAAATAAATGTAAATTACTTACAAAGACTAGATGTTGATGTTCTCCAAACGAAGTACGTGGAGCATATGGTTCAACAATGCCAAAAGGTTCTACATGAACAAATTTGTAATCAGGAGAACTTGTAAGGATTATCAATGCCTGAAGGGGGAAAAAATCAAGTTAGAGCTGGAGAATGGTAAAATTAGGAATCATTAATTCCTTTCATTAAAATCATAATATTGTTTAATCACTATTAAACAATATTATAATATCATGGCATTAACACAATCATAAAAATGTAATATTTAATTGTAATAAGAGATTAAACAATGCTGCACACCATGTAAATTTTAAAGACAAAAAATGAGTGAGTTTATTGAAATAAGCCAGAAAGAAAACATTCCGGTAACCCAACAATTTAGAGGCATATAAATAATAGGCTACTGCCTATTATTTACAATAAAGATATAAATGGTAAACAATAAATATTAATGGTTGGCTATGTTAACATCACGTTACTTTTATTTAATTAAAATTAATTAACCTTCTATTACTAAACAGAATCTGTAGTTGGCACTAAGGTTTTGTAGAAATCCCTGCATTATAATAGAAGGACATTCAAAGAATGTTACTTCATTAACTGTCACAGAGACACAGCCATCAACAAGCAAGAAGATTCCAACATCAGGCAAGAATAATGCCATCTCTTCAAAGAAAAGATCTTTATACAAACAAGAAATTTTTGCAAAAGTTTATGGTTTCCTTGCATTATATGGCTAATACTAATACTAAAGAAGGTACTCTGAAAATAGGCCACCCGAACCTTACTCCAACAACCTACAAAATGATTGTTCACAACCAACAGAAGTGTATCCAACATCAGGTGGAACTTCAACCATCACTATTATATCCACTATTTAGAAGCTGAAGTACAACTCAAGAAGAAGTCCATTTATCCTAGTAATTTAAAAGAAGCATAATCCATTAATGTATAACTCATTTTAAATAATTTATTAAAATGTATTTTAATGTCCAACGAATAATTTATTCCTTAGCTGTTAGGATTAACATTTTCAAAAATTAGTTGTGGTTGTTGAATTATTATTATTATTTTTTTTTTCTATTCAAAAGCATTATTACCTCAGCTGTATACAACTAAAATATATCTCAACATTTAGTAATTTTGCACTTTTAATAATTTACTTTTAAAACCTAGTTGCTTTTCACTTCTCATTTGTTGAACCTTTTTTCAACCCCATATACAGTCATCCTTCGATTTGCATGGGGGTTACATTCCAGGAAAACACCGCACAGCCCAAATCTGCACAATGCGCAACAGTTTATATGACATAATGAGGGTTCCGTACCTGTACACAAAAAAATGTGCAAAAAAAAAAAAATTGAACAAAACTGTCTTCATTCAGTAAGAAAAAAGAAAAAAATTATATATATATCTAGATTTTTAATTTAAATTCATTGTTTCTTTGTCGCTGTTTTCCTGTGATAAACTTGCAACAGTATCTGGCACATTTCGTAAAAAATTAGTTAAAATTGTATGCTTAGAAGCATGCTGTTTTTCTTTATAAATTTCTTCATTAACCTAAGGTTAATAATAAAATTCTGCAAAAATTTAAACTCCTCTCCAAATTAGGATCCATATCCAGAGCTTCTTGGCTAAGCTGATTTGCAAGTCTTAAAAACTCAGCTAGTTTTTTCGTGGTCAAATTTCAGTGTGCATTTTCTTCGTTTTTATAATTTTTGTCATTTTTGTTATCTTCAACAGTGTGTTAAAATATCATCCACTGATAATTGTTCTCTATGAGATTCAAGAATTTCTGTGATATCTGCTGTGGATTACCTTGATATCTATTCTTGAAATCGCTCTACACTAATCATTTTGCCAATTCTCACAATCTCGTATACCTATGGCATTTTGACTGTAGCTTCTTTAGTGCAGCTTTGTGACTATAGCTTTTTCAACACACATTCATTGTTGAGTTTTTAACTTAACCCTACACAAAGGGCACAAAAGGTGATATTGTTGTACATGTTGGCACTAATGATATTAAGAGTAGGAGACCGGCGGAATAACTTAACAAGTACAGGTCACTGTTGAAAAAAGCCGTGAATTAGGGTTAAATTTGAAAGTGTCTGCAATTCTTACCAGACATGATAGGAGGGAGTATATGATGAGAGTCTTGTCGGTCGATTCAGCCCTGGAGAGATTGTGCAAGGCTCAAGGAGTAGAATTTTTCTCAGATTGGTCTGTGCTTGTTAACAGGAGAGACTGCTTCTATAGGGATGGATACGCTTAAATAGAAAGGGTGTAAGAATATTTGCTGATGTTATCGAGGCAGTGTTAGGTGGGTCGGAAAACTGCTAGCTTGGGGGGGATACATGGACTAATAGATTAACAGTAGCCGCTGGCAGAGGTGAAAGTAATTCTTGCACTGCTTCTATCGGAATGAGCAGCAACCTGGAAAACAAGATGCAGGGTATTTCAGAGACTGCTGGGAGTCACTGCAGTACAAGTAAACACATGGGTTGTGTTAGGGTAGCTAAGAATAGGAACAGGTGCATGTATACTTGCATATACACCAATGCTAGAAGTTTGGTAAATAAATGTGATGAATTTGAGGTGTTGGTCAAAACATCAAAGGCAGATATTGTTGGGATATCAGAGACGTGGTGTCACACAGATATAAGGAATGCTGAACTAGAATTTGGGGAGTACAATGTGTACAGGAAGGACAGACAGGATAGGAAGGGAGGAGGGGTTATGCTATTAGTTAAGAAACACATAAAATCCAAGGAAGTGCAGCCAGTCGACATTGCTGGACAGTGCAGTGTCGAGTCGGTTTGGTGTGACATAGGCACTGGGGGATCAAAATTGAGAGTAGGAATGTGTTATAGGCATAATGACTCTGATGAGTATAATAATAAACTGTACAGGGAAATAGAGTGGGCCAGTAAATCAGAGTGTTTTATAATGGGGGATTTGAATTTCCCAGATATTGACTGGAATTTGTGGGTTGGTCATTCACACACTAGCAAGGTTTTTGTGGATTTATTGGATGATTGTTTTCTACATCAGCATGCTCAGGAGGCAGCTAGAGGGAGTAGTACTCTTGATCTGATTATCAGTGGTGATTCTTCATGCATTAAGAATCTGCAGATAAAGGAACCACTAGGTGGCAGTGATCACAGTGTGCTGAAGTGGGATTTACTCAGAGGTAACTACCATCAGGGGTAAAGGGAAGGGTTTTTGCTTTCATAAAGGCGACTACGATGGTCTGAGACGCCATTTACATTCTATACAGTGGGACCAACTGATGATGTTACCAACAGCAAATTCAAAATGGGAGGCATTCAAAGAATTAATCTTGGAAGCTACTAGACTTTACATACCAACTAAGAAATATTGTTCAAGGTTTAGGCTTAAATGGATGTCAGATGAACTAATGAGACGTGGCAGAGAATAAAAATGCATGGGATACATATAAATTAATGGGTGACACGGAAGCCTATGATAGATTTAAGCTGGTCTGAAACCAAGTCACAAAGGAGATTAGGCAGGTAAAGGCAAATTATGGGAAATCTTTGGCAAAGGATGCAAAGAAGAACAGCAAAGAGTTCTTTACCTATGTAAAATCTAGAAGGAAGGGGATGAATCAGATTGGTCCACTTGATATTGATAGTTCAACTGTTGAGGATCCTGATCAGGTGGCAAACAAACTAAATGAGTATTTTGCATCTACATTCAGAAATGAGGAGACGTTCAGGGAGGGGAATCCCAGAGGTGAATTAAACTCTGGCAGTGAGCTGGATGATTTTGTAATAACTGAGAAGAAAGTGGAGTAGAAATTGTTGAAGATAAACATAAAAAAGGCACCTGGTGTGGAAGGGATCTATCCAGTTATATTAAAGGAGGCAGAGAAGTAAGTAAGCAAACCATTAGTCAGAATTATGAGAGCTTCCTTGGACTCAGGGGAGGTACTCATGGACTGGAGATGTGCAAATGTGACCCCAATTCAAAAAAGGGGGTTCAAAAGGTGACACAGGTAACTATAGACCTGTTAGTTTAACTTGTGTTCCGGGGAAAATAATGGAATCACTGGTTAAAGAAGCATTCAGGATCATCTAGACAAGTCTGCAGTAATAGTTATGACACAGCATGGGTTTGTTAAAGGGAGGTCTTGTCTGACCAATTTGATTGGATACTATGATGTGGTTACAAAGGAACTGGATGCAGGAAAAAACATTGATATCATATTTTTGGATCTTAGAAAGGCTTTTGATACTGTTGCACATGGAAGACTGCTGCACAAATTGGAGCATTGCGGCTTCAGAGGCAAATTGCTGCAATGAATAAAGGGATGGTTGAGTGGGAGAAGACAGAGAGTGGTAATTAATGGACACTGCTCTTCGTGGACTAATGTTATTAGTGGAGTCGCTCAGGGTTCAGTGTTGGATCCATTGTTGTTTTCTGTATTTATAAATGATATTGATGATAGTATATCAGGCTTAATGTCCAAGTTTGCAGATGACACGAAGGATGGCACAGTTGTTAATGACAGTAATGATAGTACGCTGCTGCAACAGGATCTAGAAAAGTTGAGCAGATGGCTGAGAGGTGGCAATGAAGTTTAACATTGACAAATGTAAAATACTACATATGGGAAGCAGTAACCCCAGAGTAACATATCAACTCTGTGGTACTACAATGACAGTGGTAGAGAAGGAAAAGGACCTGGGGTAATTGTGCAGGCAGATATGAAGTTTTCTGAGCAGTGCAGATGGGCTGCAAGAGTAGCTCATGGTGTCTTGTCAATGATATACAGGAATTTTTCTAGCAGGGATAAGGAGGTGATTATTCCTTTGTATAAGGCAATGGTCAGGCCACACCTTGAGTACTATATACAGGTCTGGAGGCCTCATTTCAAGAAGGATGTAGAGCTGCTGGAACGAGTACAGAGAAGGGCAACAAGAATAGTGAATGGAACAAAGGGTTGCTCTTACAAAGAAAGGCTTAAGTTTTGCAAATTACAGTGTTTGGAGACTAGACATCGGCGAGGTGGTGTATAAAGTTTTGAATGGTTTGAGCATGCTCAATGCTGATGGGATTCTTCCTCTTGCTCAGAATAATCACCTGAGAGGGCATAAATTCAAATTGAGGAAAGACAATTGTAGTATAGATGTGCGGAAGTTTGCCTTTAGCCAGAGAGTAGTTGATTGGTGGAACAGACTTCCATCTTTTATTGTGGAAGTTGATAGCCTAAAGAAATTTAAGGCTGAGCTGGACAGGTATTTGGAGGGGTGAAATAGGAGCGGGTTTTTTTTTGGCTGATGCTGCATAAGCTTGCTTTCTTGCATCGTATGTCTCTACTAATGCTAATGCTAATTTTAGATTGTGAAGACTTTGGTGTTTTTTAAAATTTTCAAACCAACCCTTACTGGCTTGAAAGACATCTGCATTAGATGGACCGACTTCTTCTTCTTGTAAGCAATTAAAAATTTGCAGAGCTTTGATGTAAATAATATCTGAACTAAGAGGTATTCTTTTTTCATTAAGATCTTCCATCCAGAAAGAAAGTAATTTTTCAGTTTTCTCTATTAAAGGATTTCTCACTTTGGTAGTGTTTTTTGGAACCAATGATGTGGAACAGATAACTGAACTTTTAATTTTCTCAGGCATTTTCCCTAATTTGTCAAATGCTAGATTCATTTATGCTGTATTTCTTATTTCTTTTTTCCAATGTCACAACCTTTTTTGTCATTTTCTAACTCCTTAACGATTTTTAATTTTTCCTCTAAATTAAAAATTTTTTTGTTGTAGCTTTCTTCATTTTAGGCTTCACACAATTTGATTCTTAATATATAAATAAATATATATGTATATATACATATAACATATGGTTTTTTTGTAACTAATGTTCTTTCCTAACTCACTTAACTTCATTAATTCGTAAAGTTGTACAGCATTTGTTGTAACTAGCCCTTATTTATTTTTCTAGACTTGACAATGACAATTTAATAATTATTACATAATTAATTAAAAATAATGCGATGTAACTTCAGAACTTGTAGACATTATTTTTAAAATTAATTTTCTTTAATTTTAAAAATAATGTTGCTAATTTTAAAAATAGTGTTTTAATTAAAAAAATATTTAAAATAGTGCAGTGTTATATAACCAGTTCTTACAATCACCTGATTTTTCCTTTCTCTAGACTTGAAAACAAAATCCACAGGGATTTTATAACATCATCAAATTTGGCCTCTAAATGATAGTAATAGTATTTGCCATATAGTGCAAGGAAGCTATTAAACAAATTATTGCATGAATGTAATTATACACATAGGGCATAGCCTCATTTGTATGTAACAATCATTAAACTACATTCACTAATTAATGCAATGATCATGCATACCTTGATTTCAGCACTGTTTTTGTGTCTCATCAGTAGGTAAGTGAATACCTGAACCAACACGGATGAGACTCAAGGTGATACAGAGATAAAAAAAAAAAAGAAACTCAAGTAAACTATGAGAGCTATAGAAAATTATTGTACACGTTATGGCCTTATTTTGTATGCAACAATTAGCAAACTAGATTTGTTGCTATCTACAGCCTCATTTTGTACTATGTACAAAATAAGACTATATTCTGAACTTACTTGAGTTTGTGTAAATATCACTAATTTATATCATAAATATCAATAATAATATAGTATAGAATATCTTCAGGGAGAGCAAACTGAGATGCAGAAGTGTTGAGAGAGGGGAATTACTAATATTTGAAGCTAAAAATGAATTATGTTAAGGGAGGCAGAAAAGGAGATAAGCCAACCCTTAGTCATAATTATGAGAGCACCTTTGGAATCAGAGGGCCAAATGGACTGGAGATGTGTAAATGTATACCCAATTCACAAAGGGTGAGCAAAGAGTGACATGAGTAATTACAGACCTGTTAGCTGGACTTCTGTTCAATGGAAAATAAGGAAGTCACTGATTAATGAAGTAATGCAGGACCATCTAGGAGTGCAGTAATACATCAGTCACACCATGGGTTCATTAAGGAGAGATCTTGTATGATCAATTTGGTTAAATACTATGAAGCAATAACAAAGGAACTGGAGGCAAAAAACAATTTTGATATCATATACTTGGATTTCATGAATGCTTTTGACTGTTTCACATAAAAGATTGCTGTACAAATTGGAGCAGTGTAGCATTAAGGACAAGTTACTTCTGTAGATAAAGGTTGAGTGGGAGAAGACAAAGAGTAGTTTTCAATGGACACTGCACTTCATGGATTAATGTTATTAATGGAGTCCCACAGGGTTCAGTGATGGGCCCACTGTTGTTTTCTGTATTTAATAATGACAATGTTGTAGTAGTAGTAGTAGTAGTAGTAGTGGCATGTGATGCAAGAAAGCAAGTGTATGAGCTTATGTAGCATCAGCCAAAAAAAAAAAATCACACCATTCCCTCCAAATGCCTGTCCAGTTCCTCCTTAAATTTATTTAAGGAGGAACTGGACAGATGGAAGTTTGTTCCAGCAATTAACCACCCGCTGGCTAAAGGCAAATTTCCGCACATCTATTCTACATCTGTCTTTTCTTAATTTTAATTTATGCCCCCTTAGATTCGTAATCTGAACAAGTGGAAGGATCCCATCAGAATTCAGCGTGCTCAACCCATTCAAGGCCTTATACACCTCAATCAGATCACTGTGCAGGTGCCTAGTCTACAGCCACTGCAATTTGCAGAACTTAAGCCTCTCTTGGTAAGAGGATCCCTTCATTCCCCTCACCAATCTTGTTGCCCTTCTCTGTACACGCTCAAGCAAATCTACACCCTTCCTAAAATGAGGCCTCAAGACCTGTATGCAGTACCCAAGGAGTGGCCTGACCATTGCCTAATACAGAGGGACAGTCACCTCCATCTCCCTGCTAGCAAAATTCCTATATATCATTGACAAAACCCCATGACCTGCCCTGGCAGCCTGTCTGCATTGCTCAGAAAACTTCATATCTGACTGCACAATTACTCCCAGGTCTTTTTCATTTTCTACAACCTTAAGTGTAGCCACACAGTTGGTACTAGGGCTTGCATAAAACCGAGAAATTTCAAAACCGAGTTTAACCGAAGTTTACTCTGAAAACCGGTTTTAAAACCGATTTTCTCAGACTTAGGGAAAATAATTAAAAGCTTATAACACAGGTATTTATTTTATCTTGGGTAGATTGTACAAATCGTAATCAAATCTTTTAAACAAAATCTATCACCTCTTATAGTAAAAAAAAAATTAAAAAATTAAAATGTTCCAAAAAAAGTAACCAGCTTGAGATTATACAAAATTACAAATGTATTCAAATCCTTAGAATAAAAACTATCTTCTTGTATAGTAAAAAAATAATAATAAGCCCTATAATAATAATAATAATAATAATAATAAATAAAAATAATGTGAAAAAAAAACAGCTTGGGGAAATTACTTTACTATTTATTGCTCAGCTTTTTTCTGAAAATGGTCCTTTAAAAAACACAGTATATTAATCATTTTTCCTGATAGACTTGATCTTATTTTTGTGTTAAAGAGACCAGTGATCGAAAATACTCTCTCAGATTGGACACTTGTTGGTTTAATGGTCAGCAGTGCTCTATAAACTTTCTCCAGCTTTTCACTTCTACTGCTAGTTGCCTCCAAAATTTTAAATTCTATGCTGATTTCCAATTCACTCGGATATTTTGAAGGCTCTTCAGTTAATCTCTTTATTACACTATCATACTCTAGCATGAGTGTATCTCCAACATCGGAACTAGACGAGTCTTTCTTTTCTTCTAAAAGAACAGTTCGTTTATTTTCAGTTTCTTCATTCAATGCTAAGACTCCTTCGGAATGTTTTGCAAATAATCTCTGATAAATCTCTTCAGCATGCTTTTTCAAAACTTGCTTACTTGGAAAATCAAAAGTTCTTGATTCTGAATCTTCTTTCCTAAACTTTTTGGGGTTCTGTAGATAGCCAGCAAAGCCACAGTTTGGCAATTTCGTCTTGCATTGTAACTCTGCAAAAGGCTTTGGTGAAACTTTAAAGTAAATGGGTTTTCTGTTGTATCAAGCTTAGCAAGCAGAAATTCTATTGAAGACTCTGCTTTAAGTAGGTCTGTATCTTCTGAGGTTATAGCCTTCAGAATCATTTCAACTGGTCGCAAAGTTTCACGTAGCAATTCAAGTGTTTTCCAGTCATCGTCAGACACAGCTTCAGTTGACAGTACTGTACAAAGAGCATTTGGAATGCAATTTTTCAATTTCAAAAATCTCTCAATCATATAGAATGTGCTATCCCATCTAGTCTTGCAATCTAATATAAGTTTATATTCTTTCCCATTAAATTTTGCTTTAACAAAATTTTGTAATATGTCATTTTTGGTAGGCGATTTTCGAAAAAGCTTGCAAATATTTCTGACTTTGTTAATAGTTTGTGCAATATTTCTGACTTTGTTAATAGTTTGTGGGCCATCGGATTGAAGAAATAAATGAGCTCATCGGTAAAGTCGGTTTGATAAAGCATGCCTTGCTGTCTTTCTTCAACTTCTTCATCATCACTACTTTCTTCATTATTTTCATTGTCTTTGGGAGACTCAGAGACTGTGGCACCATAAATGATTGCTTTTTCATAAAGTACATCTATAACTGACAGATGTATACAATGGGCTATACATTGTTGATGATTAGGCGTAATTTGCTTGCCAAACTTAATCATCATTACTGCTTCATCGGTGGTGCAGGCAACAATATCCTCATTCAAGTTCAAACCAAATTCCTTCAAGTGTCCATTCACAATTTGCTCAGTTCTTCTGCTATCAAGTGAATCATTAATCTCAATAAGACCTAACGACCAATGATTGTCTTTTGAATGCACATTTATATTTATATACCTTTTATTTTGTATAGACGTATATTCATCTAGAGTCAATGAATACCGTTACCTTAAAATAAAATAAAAAACATAAAGCAGTTGAACGATCCAGACAAACGAACAAACAAAAGAAAATGTGCGTAACAAAAAACTATATTCGAGGGCTAACTAAAAAAAATATTTGAATCCGGTTTTAGAAGCTCGGTTTCGGTTTTAACAACTCAATATGAAAACCGGATTTAACCGGTTTATAAAACCGGTTTGCAAGCCCTAGTTGGTACGTTTCTCTGGGGTTACTTCTACCCATATGCAGTACTTTGCATTTGTCAAGGTTAAACTTCAGTTGCCACTTCTTAGCCCATCTGCCCAAATTATCTAGATCCTGTTGCAGTAGCACACTGCCATTACTGTCATTAACAACCCTGCCAACCTTTGTATCATCTGCAAACTTTGACACTAAGCCTGATATACCTTCATCAATATCATTGATAAATATACAAAACAACAGAGGACCCAACACTGAACCCTGTGGGACTCCACTAATAACATTAGTCCATGAAGAGCAGCACCCATTAATTACCACCCTCTGTCTTCTCCCACTCAACCATCCTTTTATCTATTGTAGCAACTTACCCTTAATACCATTCTGCTCCAATTTGTACAATAGTCTTCCATGTGCAACAGTGTCAAAAGCTTTCCTGAAATCCAAATATATGATATCAAAATTATTTTTTGCATCCAGTTCCTCGTAACTACATCATAATATCCTATCAAATTTGTGAGACAAGACTTTCCCTTAACAAAGCCATGCTGTGTCTGAATTATTGCTGCAGTCTTGTCTAGATGATCCTGCAATGCATCTTTAACCAGTGACTCCATTATTTTACCCGGAACAGAAGTTAAACTAACTGGTCTGTAATTACTCGTGTCACCCTTCAATCCCCCTTTGTGAATTGGGGATACATTTGCACATCTCCAGTCAGTGGGGACCTCCCCTGAGTCCAAGGATGCTCTCATAATTATGGCTAAGGGTTTGCTTAGTTGCTTTGCTGCCTCCTTTAATATAACTGGATAGATCCCATCCATCCCAGGTGCCTTTCTTATGTTTAACTTCAACAATTTCTCCTCCACTTTGCTCTCAGTGAGGTATATCAATCTTAATGTCTAGTTTGCAAATGATACAAAGGTTGGCAGGGTTGTTAATGTATGCTACTGCAACAAGATCTACAAAAATTAGGCAAATGGGCCAAGAAATGGAAATTTAAGTTTAAAATTGACAAATGCAAGGTACTGCATATTGGTAGCTATAATCTCAGATTAATGTACCAACTGTGTGGTACTACACTCAGGTAGTGGAAAATGAAAAACACCTTGGAGTAACTGAGCAGTCAGATATGATTTGTTTTGGGCAGGGCAGCACATGAGGGTTTTGTCAGTGATATACAAGAATTTTGCAAGCAGGGATAAGGAGGTGATTATCCCAATGTACAAGGTAATGGTAAGACCACACCTTTTGAGTACTGCATAGGTCTGGAGGCATCATTTTAGGAAGGATATGAATCTGCTGGAATGTGTGCAGAGAAGGGCAATGAGATTGGTGAGAAGAACAAAAGTGTGCACTTACCAAGAATGCCTTCAGTTCTATAAACTGCAGTGTCTTAAGACTAGGCAACTTCTAGGTGACCTGAATGAGGTGGTTAGGGCTTTGAATACATTGAGCAAGCTGAATGCTGATGGCATTCTTCCTTTTACTCAGACTTCATACATGAGTGGGCATAAATTTAAATTGAGGAAGGATGGTTGCAGGATAGATGTATGAAAGGTTTGCACCATTAGCATCTACATATTAATAACAATATGAAAAGAAAGCACAAATATAAAATCTTAAGGAGACTGGATCTTGGGAAGCATCCCCTTACATGATGCACTGCATCTTGTAAGGGGATGCTTGTGAAGGCATGGCTGAGTCTGAGAGTTTAGCTAAATTCAGTAAAGGCAGAATTAGCTATTGTATGAATGATGATTTTTTTTTTTTTTTTTTGTAGCTATAGTAGTCATGCTTCCCTTGCATCACAGTCATTCTAATAATAATTTTAAAGTAATACAAAAGAATAAACATAAAAGAATATTTTAATCTTATGCAAATATATATATATACATATTTTTTAAAAATACTGCTTACCTCAACTTCAAATAGCATGTAATTAAAGACACTGATACGAATACCAATCTGTTCTCCTTGCATACACATAGTGGGCATTTCCACATTCATATAAAAAGGCCTGGCACTAGAAAACTAAAGATATGAAATCAACATTATTTTAATAAAAATTAAAGTAAACACAAAAATCTGTAAATATTAATACAATTAACTACTTCAAAACAACTTAAATAAAAGTAGACAGTTATGTGCAATTGAAATGTCAGGGAAAAAACTACATACTTTGTGTGGACAGCCTTGGTCAGAGCATTACCAGTTTTAAATATTAAAGATAGAATTATTTGAGATATTAAAATAATAATGATATTTCTCTTCCTTAATACCTATTTGTTATATCAACCATCTGCTTTACTTACTGCATATTGCAAAATATCCATGAGCGCTCTGCAAATACATGCACACAAGTGGAGTGGCAATCTAGATGATAACTATTTCCACCATCAATCTGCTAAACCTCACTTATTTTTCTTATAGAATTTCATTATTTGCAAACTCAACCACAACTCATCTCAGATGCCCTAATTAGTCCGTCTATAATTCCTTTTGCTTCAAAAGAGATATTTGTGCCTATCTCTGCTCTGATATTTCTTGTGAGAAGCTTCCTTATCTGAAATCTTTTTCTTTGATCATCTCTTTTTTTGATATTCACTTCTTTGATCTTGTTGATTTTAATGTTTATAACTCTAGATGGCTTCAATTTTCTAGTTACATGGTCCCAGCTGTTCAAAATGCTAATGATTTTTCAATTATTAATGACCTTCTATAATTTGTTCGTCTACCTATGAGAACAGAATACCACACAATCTTAACTGCAACCAATATCATTGATTTTTTTTTAACAAATAATACTTCAAATTACACAGTTGTTGTGAGTGGTCCTCGCTCCTCTAAGTATCTCAGATCACAACTTGATGATGGTCTCTTTTTCAATGGTATCTCTATCAAGGACCCCCCCCCCACCACAACACGAGAGCTTCTCACTCTCCATGAGTGATTCTATTCCTCTTTACTTTGGTTGCTTACTACTTGCTTACTTATTATTGTTATTTACTCATTACTTATATATTTTCAATAAATATGATGTTAGCCAATCCTGAAACTTCTCTGTAAGACCCCAAGCCTTATTTAGTATACACTATACTGTTTATATTAGTTAGATAGTATGAACCAGAGCCGTAATGCTCAATACGTTCAATATTGGGAAGATAATAACAGAAGTTTACTTCAATATAATATTTAGAACACTTTCGTATGATACTCTCCAGCAATTCTGAAACGTAAAATAATGAATCAATGTATACTCCCCACCATGACTTATGGAAGTGAAACTTGGGCACTCACCAAAAGAATGGAAGAGAAGCTGAGAACTACACAGCAAAGAATAGAACGAATTATATTGGGAATCAGACTGTTAGAGAAGAAGAGAAACACATGGATTAGGCAGCAAACTCAAGTAAACGACATTCTTATCAAAACTAAAGAACTAAAATGGTCTTGGGCAGGACACATAGCTCGAAGACATGATGACAGATGGACTAAAAAAATAACAGAATGGTACCCAAGAGCTAGAAGAAATCTTGGAAGACAGAGGCGGAGATGGATAGATGAAATTCATGAGTTTGTGGGTAGTAAATGGATGGCCAGTGCTCAAAACAGAAGGAACTGAAAAGTTGCTGGAGAGGCCTTCATCCTGCAGTGGATTGAAAATGGCTGATGATGATGATGATGAGAGCAGATATCATCTTTTAAGGGCACAAAAGGTGATATTGTTGTACACATTAGCACCAATGATATGAAGAGTAGGAGAACGGCAGAATTACTAACAACTAATTCTGGAGATGTGCAAATGTATCCTCAATTCACAAAGGGGGATCGAAGTGTGACACGAGTAATTACAGACCAGTTAGTTTAACTTCTGTTCCGGGTAATATAATGGAGTCACTGGTTAAAGATGCATTGCAGGATCATCTAGACAAGACTGCAGCAATAATTCAGACACAGAATGGGTTTGTTAAGGGAAAATCTTGTCTGACAAATTTGATTGGATATTATGATGTGGTTACAAAGGAACTGAATGCAAAAAATAATTTTGATATCACATACTTGGATTTCAAGAAAGCTTTTGACCCTGTTGCACATGGAAGACTACTGTACAAATTGGAGAAGAATGGTATTAAGGGTAAGTTGCTACAATGAATAAAAGGATGGTTGAGGGGAGAAGACAGAGGGTGGTAATCAATGGCTGCTGCTCTTCGTGGATTAATGTTATTAGTGGAGTCCCACAGGGTTCAGTGTTGGGTCCACTGTGGTTTTGTATATTTATCAATGATATTGATGAAGGTATATAACAGGCTTAGTGTCGAAGTTTGTAGATGATACAAAGGTTGGCAGGGTTGTTAATGACAGTAACAGAAGTGTGCTTCTGCAAGAGGATCTAGAAAATTTGGGAAGACGGGCTGAGAAGTGGCAACTGAATTTTAACATTGACAAATGCAAAGTCTGTATATGGGTAGAAGTAACCCCAGAGGTATGTACCAACTGTGTGGTACTACACTTAGGGTGATAGAAAATGAAAAAGACCTGGAGGTAATTGTGCAGTCAGATATGAAGTTTTCTGAACAATGCAGACAGGCTGCAAGAGCAGGTCATGCGGTTTTGTCAATGATATACAGGAATTTTGCTAGCAGGGAAAAGGAGGTGATTGTCCCTCTGTATAAGGTAATTGAATCACGTTGGCATTCGAGGTGAGCGGACGCGCTTAGACAGGGCTCCTCAGTTAAGTGGTTTACTTTTGGATAGTGCTTTTAAATATTTGATTTATTTAGATATTGTTGGATTATTTTGTTATAGGTTTTCCTGTAACTGTTTGATTTTAATAATATTATAGATATAATTTTTTAAAGTTACTTTCATTGATATTTATTTAATTTTATAATGGTAGTTACGAGATCTGCCTTAAACACGTCACAGGGTATCGTGACTCACACGGAAATAGCAGATGGCGATTTACGGGTGAGTCATGATTTAATCCGTTGTGGAACCTGTGGAATGTTTTCCAAGGTCGACCTGGTGACTAATCCTACCTCACCTGGGGATTCTTTTCTTTGTGATCGATGTAAGGAGTGCACCGATCTTAAATTACAATTTGGTGCACTGATGGAACAATTTGAGTCCCTGAAAAAACGAGTGCTTGCCCTCGAAAATAATGCATCTGGGAGCTCGTCAGGGACTCAAAACTCCAGCAATCTACCAAGTGATGCACACCCGATTCGAGCCTCAAAACAGAAAAACCAAGTGCAAACTACTCTGGTTAAAAAGGACATTGTTTTATTAGGAGACTCCATTGTCAGGGAAACGGGGAATATTTTTTGTAATAAAGATAGGTGGAGCAGAACCAGAGTATGTCTGCCGGGAGCAACTATTGATGATGTCACCAACAGATTGTCAGATTTTAAATCGGGTAAAGAAAATATTATTATTCATGTGGGAACAAATGATATTAAACGTACACGATCTGATGATTTGTTGGAAAAATACAGGACCATGCTGAGGAAATGTCGCGAGCTAGGCCATAATGTCTATGTGTCTGCAATTCTGCCCAGACACGATAGGAGGGATTATATGTTAAGAGCCTTGTGGATTAACTCAAGACTTGAAGGAATCTGCAAGGCTTTAGGGGGTAAATTTCTATCAGCATGGCCCACACTTGTAGGTAGAAGGAATTTGTTTTGTAGAGACAGGATACACTTAAACAAAGGTGGTGCAAAAGTTTTTGCCAGTATTATTGAGGATATCTTAAAGGTTCAGGGAAACTGCTAGCTAGGGGGGATGTGGGTAATACTGACACACGTTTATCTGATAATATTGGTCAATGTAACTCTTGCACATACCTTAAGAGTTCTTATCTGTTACCCCAACTGGACGTATTATCTAGATGTTCTGGGGGCAAAGACGTTTCACGTGAGCGGATAGCTAATATCAGGGAAGAGAGCCTAAAAAACTTCAAGGGTTGTGTTAGGGTTGTTAAATATACAAGAAGAGTAAATCTTAATTGTTTATACAGTAACGTTAGAAGTGTCGTCAATAAAATGAGCGAATTCGAACTGCTGGTTAAAACAAGTAACGCGGACATAATAGGGCTTACAGAGATGTGGTGCCACCCGGAAATTGGGGATGATGAGTTTCAGTACGGCTTGTATAATGTATTTAGGAAAGATAGGTTAGATAGAAGGGGTGGTGGGGTAATGCTTCTTATCAGAAGCAGCCTGAGTGCGACGATAGCTTTCCCGGATTCAGACATTTCACATGCTAGTATAGAGTCTGTATGGTGTGAGATAGTTGGAAACAAAGGTATAATGCGAGTAGGAGTAATCTACAGACCAGGTGATTGTGAAGATTATGACAAAAGCCTCTACATGCAAATGGAATGGGCAAGTAAGCGTCAATGCCTTATTATGGGTGATTTCAATTTGCCTCTAATTGATTGGAGTAAATGGGAAGGAAACTCGACATGGAGAACAAAATTTTTAAATCAACTAGATGACTATTATTTGTATCAACATGTCAGGGAAAGTACTAGAGAAAAGAATATCCTAGACCTCATCATCACACATGAATCAGATGACATAACAGGGCTGACAGTAGAGGAACCAGTAGCAGGAAGTGATCACGGAGTTCTACGGTGGATGATGACGAGAGAGGTAGCAGAAGTAAAAGGCAAAGGAATGGGTTTTAATTTCAGAAAAGGAAATTACGATACCTTAAGGTACTACATGGCCTCTATTAACTGGGTAGATATTGTGCAGAGATTGAATACAATTGAACTGTGGTACGCTTTTAAAACATTAATCACAGATGCCTTGAATGCGTATATACCATTAAAAAAATACTCCACGAGAAGGGTTCCAAGTTGGATGAAGAGTGAAGTTGCCGCATTACTTGAGCAGAAAAAGGTGGCATGGAAAGGTTACAGAGCAATAAAAAGTACTGTAGCCTATAACAGCTACAAGGTGATCTGTAATAGAGCCACAGAAAAGGTTTGACAGGCAAAGGCAGTTTATGAGAAATCACTAGCAAACAGAGCAAAGAGGGGGGATAAAGAATTCTTCACATATATAAATGCCAAGAAGAGCAGGACAAACCAGATCGGACCTTTACGTAAGGGAAAGGGGATAGTAATAAATACACCAGCTGCCGTTGCAGATGAACTCAACAGTTATTTTGCATCGATATTTACAAATGAAAAGCCTTTTGTGGCAATGGGAAATTGTGGGAGCGAAGTTAAAAAATGTGTAATTAATGATATTGAAATTTCGCAAGATTATTTAATGAAAAAACCTTCGAGCCTACAGACCAGTAAGGCTTCTGGAGTTGATGGAATATACCCTATAATCTTAAGAGAGGCGGCAAGCAAGTGCATTGAACCATTGAGGCTAATTATGCGAGCATCACTAGACTCTGGGGAGATTCCCTTGGATTGGAAAAGTGCAAATGTATCTCCCATACATAAGGGTGGCTCTAAAAGTGAAGTTGGAAATTATCGACCTGTCAGTCTGACTTCAGTAGTAGGGAAAATCATGGAAGCAATGATCAAGGGTGGAATTCAGGACCATTTGGATTGAATTGAAATTCTCAAGGATACTCAGCATGGTTTTGTAAAGGGAAAATCATGTTTAACAAATCTGGTTTGCTATTTCGAAAGGGTCACTCACGAGCTGGATTTAGGGAATAATTTCGACATTGTTTATTTAGATTTCAGCAAAGCTTTTGACTCAGTCCCACATGAGCGGTTGCTTTATAAGCTGGAACAGGTTGGAATCACTGGGAAAATCCTTAGATGGATAGAAGGATGGCTTCAGGGCAGGAGGCAGAGGGTTGTGATAAATGGGTATTCCTCAGATTGGGTTGATGTAAGAAGTGGGGTTCCCCAAGGATCAGTATTAGGACCACTGTTGTTTTTAATTTTCATAAACAACATTGATGAAGGGATAGAGGGCGTGATGTCTAAATTTGCAGATGATGTTAAAATTGGTAGAGTAGTTAATGATCACTGTCAAGCTGAGCTTCTTCAGAGAGACCTAGATAGACTTCAGGAATGGTCAGAAAAATGGCAGCTGTGCCTTAATCCAACAAAGTGTAAGGTATTACACCTGGGAAACAGTAATCCCAAAAAAACTTATTCACTTGGTGGAGTTGAACTAAACCCAGTACTGGAGGAAAGGGACTTGGGTGTTACGATACGGTCAGACATGAAATTCTCTGAGCATTGTAAACAGGTTGCAAGGAAGGCCCATGGTGTCCTATCGATGATCTATCGAACTTTTGCAAGTAGAGATAGGGACGTGATAATCCCATTATATAAGGCTTATGTTAGACCACACTTGGAATACTGTGTTCAAGTATGGAGACCGCACCTAAAGAAAGACATCGAGCTTCTTGAAAGGGTGCAAAGAAGGGTAACTCGCCTGGTGAGATCAGCAAAAGGGCGTCCTTATGAAGAAAGACTTCGAATATGTGGGTTGCAGAGTTTGGAAACTAGACACCTTAGAGGAGATTTGATTGAGGTGTTTAAGGCTCTGAGAGGCATCAGTAAAATGAATGAGGACAAAATTTTCAAGATTATAAATGATGCTAGAACTAGGGGACATAAATTCAAGTTACGGGGGGAAATGTTTAGATTGGACTGCAGGAAGTTTTATTTTAGCCAGCGAGTTATAAATTACTGGAATAAGTTGCCTTCATGGGTGGTAGAGGCCGACAGTTTGGGGAAATTCAAAGGTCATCTGGATAGTACTTTTGGGTAAGGGAAGCGCATAGGATGATAGGTTTAATTTTCTTTTTATTTATTTTTTATTTTATTTTTTTTTTGTTTATTAATTATTATTATTTAGTTATTTATTTTATTTATTTTTTATTTTATTTTTTTTTATTTATTAATTATTATTATTTAGTTATTTATTTATTTATTTTTTGTTTTTATCATTGTTTTGTTCGGATTTTTTTTTTTTTTTTTTTTGGCTGGTGCAGCATAAGCCATAGGCTTTCTTGCACCATGCGGCCGTTACTAATACTAATACTAATGATCAGACCAGGTCTTGAGTACTGCATACAGGTCTGGAGGCCTCATTTTAGGAAGAATGTAGATTTGCTTGGGCGTGTACAGAAAAGGGCAACAAGATTGGTGAGGGGAATGAAGGGATCCTCTTACCAAGTGAGGCTGGAGACTAGGTACCTGCGAGGTGATCTGATTGAGGTGTATAAGGGCTTGAATGGGTTGAGCATGCTGAATTCTGACGAGATTCTTCCACCAGAATAATCTGTTGCTCAGATTACGAACCTAAGGGGGCATAAATTCAAATTGGGGAAAGACAGCTGTAGAATAGAAATTTGCCTTTAGCCAGCAAATGGTTAATTGTTGCAACAAACTTCCATCTGTCATTGTGGAAGTTAATAGGTTAAACAAATTTAAGGAGGAATTGGACAAACATTTAGAGGGAATGGTTGTGTGAAATTTTTTTTTTTTTTTTTTTTGGCTGATGCTACATACGCTCATATGTTTGCTTTCTTACATCATATGTACTAAGTACAGGTCAATGTTTCTTAAATCACATTACTAAGTACAGGTAAATGTTGAAAAAACCATGAGTTAAGGTTGAATTTGAAAGTGTCTGCAATTCTGCCCAGACACGATAGGAGAAAGTATATGATGAGAGCCTTGTCAATCAATTCTGCCCTGAAGAGATTGTGCAGATTGTGCCCTGGAGAGAGGCTCAGGGAGTAGAATTTTTCTCAGCATGGTCTGTGCGTGTTAACAAGAGAGAGACTGCTTCTACAGGGATGGGATACACTTAAATAGAAAGGGCAAGAATATTTGCTAATGCTATCGAGGTAGCGTTGGGTGGGTCAGAAAACTCCCAGCTTATGGGGCTATGCGGACTAATAGATTAACAGCAGCCACAGCAAAGGTGAAAGCGATTCTTGCACTGCTTATACTGGAATGAGCAGTAGCCTGGAAACAAGGTGTGGGGGGATTTCAGAGACTGCTGGGAGTCATCGCAGAACAAGTAAATACATGGGCTATGTTAGGGTAGCTAAGAATAAGAACAGGTGCATGTATACTTGCATATATGCCAATGATAGGTGTTTGGTAATTAAATTTGATGAATTTGAGGTGTTGGTCAAAACATCAAAGGCGGATACTGTTGGGATATCAGAAATGTGGTGTCACAGAGATATTAATCCCAGGGACTCACATCTGGTGAGTATGGGCTTAACATACCCAAGGTGCTCAGCTGGATATCATCATTCTTCTCTTTCTTGGTGATTCCCTTCTACTTTTGACTCTCTCTCTTTCTCTCTCTCTCAGGTAACTCGAGAATATTTTTGGCTCGTGCATAAGCCTCAGGCTTCCTAGCACCATGTAACTAATAATAATAATAATAATAATAATATGGAATGTAGAATTGGAATTTGGGAATTACAATGTGTACAGAAAGGAGAGACAGGCTAAGAAGGGAGGAGTTGGTTATGCTATTAGTTAAGAAACACAAAATCCAAGGAAGGCTAGCCAGTTTACATGGATGGACAGTGCAGTGTTCAGTCAGTTTGGTGTGACATAAGCACAGGGAAAGGAAAACTGAGAGTAGGGTTGTGTTATAGGTCTAATGACTCTAATGAATATAATGAACAACCGTACAGAGAAATAGTAGTCCAGCAAATCAGAATATCATATAATGGGGGATTTTAATTTCCAAGATATTGACTGGAACTTGTTTGTTGGCCACTCACACACTAGCAAGGCTTTTGTGGATTTATTAGATGATTGTTTTCTACAGGAGCATGTTTGGGAGGCAACCACAGGGAGTAATACCCTGGATCTGATTATCAGTAGTGATTCTTCGTGCATTAAGAATCTGCAGATAAAGGAACCACTAGGTGACAGTGATCACAATGTACTGATGTGGGAATTACTTAAAGATGTAACTACCATCAAGGCTAAAGGGAAGGGCTTTTGCTTTTGTAAGGATGACTACAGGGGTCTCAGACAGTTTTTAAATTCTATACAGTGGGACAGCTGATGATGTTACCAACAGCAAATTCTAAATGGAAAGCATTCAAAGTATTAATCTTGGAAGCGACTAGGATTTTCATACCAACTAAGAAATATTGTTCAAGGTTTAGGCCTAAATGGATGTCAGATGAACTAATGAGACAAGTGGCAGGGAAGAAAAATGCATGGGATACATATAAATTAACAGGTGACACTGAAGCCTATGGTAGATATAAGATGGTCTGTAATCAAGTCCCAAAGTACATTAGGCGGGCAAAGGCAGATTACGAGAAATCAAAGGATGCAAAGAAAAAGAGCAAAGAGTTCTTTACTTATGTAAACTCTAGAAGGAAAGGGGATAAATCAGATTGAGCATTTTGCATCTACATTTACACATGAGGAGCTATTTAGGGAGGAGAATGCCAGAGTTGTATAAAACCTGGGCAGTGAGGTAAAAGATTTTGTAATAACTGAGAGAAAACTGGAGGAGAAATTGTTGATGATAAATATAAGACAGGCACTTGGGGTGGATTGAATCTATCCATTTGTATTAAAGGAGGCAGCAAAGGAAGTAAGCAAACCCTTAGCCATAATTATGGGAGCTTTCTTGGACTCAGGGGAGGTACCCATAGACTGGAGATGTGCAAATGTGATTACAATTCACAAAGGAGGATTAAAGCGTGATACAAGTAATTACAGGCCTGTTAGTTTAACTTCTGTTCTGGGGAAATTAATGGAGGCACTTGTTAAAGAAGCACTGCAAAATCATCCAGAGAAGACTTCAGTTATAGTTCAGACAAAGCATGCGTTTGTCAAGGGGAACTCTTGTCTGACCAATTTGATTGGATACTATGATGTGGTCACAAAGGAACTGGATGCAGAAAATAATTTTGATATCACATACTTGGTTCTTAGGAAAGCTTTTGATACTGTTGCACATGGAAGACAAATTGGAGCAGTATAGCACTAAGGGCAAATTGCTGCAATGGATAAAGGGATGGTTGAGGGGGAGAAGACAGAGAGTGGTAATCAATGGACACTGCACTTCGTGGACTAATGTTATTAGTGGAAGCCTCCAGGGTTGTGTTGGGTCCATTGTTGTTTTCTGTATTTATTACTGATGCCGATGAAGGTTTATCAGGCTTAATGATTAAGTTTGCAGATGATATGAAGGTTGGCAGGGTTGTTAATGACACTAATGACAGTAAACTAGTGCAACAGGATCTAGAAAATTTGAGCAGATGGACTGAGAGGTGGCAACTGAAGTTTAACATTGACAAATGTAAAGTACTGCATATGGGTAGCAGTAACCCCAGAATAATGTATCAACTGTGTGGTACTACACTCAGCGTGATAGAGAATGAAAAAACTCAGCGTGATAGAGAATGGGAACTGGGGGTAATTGTGCAGTCAGATATGAAGTTTTGTGAATGGTGCAGATGGTCTGCAAGAGTACCTCATGGTGTCTTTAAAATATTCTCATATGTCTTTAAAAGGCATATGACAGTGTTCCAAGAAAACTCTTATGGGAAGCACTGAAAGAGGCAGATATTGGTGGACAATTGATTAACGTTATTAAGACAATTTACAGGAATAATAGATGCAGAATTAAAGTGAGATCAGCTTTGTCACCTGAATTCCACACTTCAAAAGGCTTATTTCAAGGCTGTTGCAGGTCACCAACACTTTTCAACATTTATATCAACATCCGCCTAAGATCCTGGTCAAAAAATTCAAATAAAATGGGATTGCTGATCAATAAGAACATCTATATTCAAAGTTTATTTTTTCAGATGATTGGGTGGTGATAGTGCAAGATTTAGAAGATGCAGATTATGCATGTCATAAATTGTTTGAGGAATATAAATGATGGGGTCTAAAAATCAATTTTAGCAAGACTGAAATTGAAATGTCTTCAGGATCAGGACACACTCTAAATATTGATGGTTTTAAAATCAAACAAGTCGATAAATTCAAATATTTGGGATCAATCTTACAAAGTGATGGATTACTCGACATCAATAAGAGAACTGCAGATGGCAGAAAGGCTATCGGCATGTTAAATTCTGTTCTATGGAACAGAAATATTCTAAATAAAAAAGAAACATATTTCAAACGATAGTACAAAGTCTTCTATTGTATGGAGTGGAAACCTGGAAGTTGAATAGGCGAGGGGAAAACAAATTGCTCTCCACGGAAATGGATTTTTGGAGACGCTCAGCAAGAATTTCTAGAAGAGACAGAAAACGGAATGAAGACATAGGAGAGAAAATGGAAGTGAAAAAGAATATTATTGACACTATCAAAGAAAAGCACTTAACATGATATGGACATGTAAAATGGATGCAAGAAACCGGATATCCAAAGGCTATCCTGGAATAGATCCTCCTTGAAGAAGGAGAAGAGGAAGACCTAGGAGGACATGGATGGATGGAGTACAGGAGTGCATGACAGCCCAAGGTTTAACTGACCAAGACACCTTGAACCACACTTTATAGCAAGAAAAAATTCCTATCAAAAAATAACTTGTAGGCTTAGGAAACCTATTGTAAATGAAAACACTTCTTCTTCTTCTTGAAGAAGAAGAAGCTATCACAGTCAATATCAATGATCTACAGCTATTACAGTCTATCTGGGATACAGTGTTTCACACTACACTGTCCATGTCGATTATATATACATATATGTACATATAAAAGTCTAAAAATAATGTTTAATAATAAAATTAAAATAAATAAAGAAAGAGATGACTGAATGTGTCTAAATTATATTATAAAATAGATTTATTTTATAATATAATTTTAAAATAATATAAAAATAAATTAAAATAAAATAAAATAATTTATTATTTATTGGTTTTTAGATACATTATTATTAGAAAATTTTTAGATACACATTCCTTCCATTTCTACTTCTGTCTTTGTTATTTATTTATCTGTTCAGTCATTTTCCATTTTTTTCCATATTGTTTTTACATATACATGTAATATTTCTACTATATATTAAAAGTTTTTCATCTTCTTAATACCAATAATATTACACAATTCACTGTATTATAAAGTTTTCTTCTTTTAGCATTACAGATGCTAGAGAACATATCATACAAAAGTTGATTAAGAGAAAAAAAAAGTTGTCCTGAATTTTCTTACAAAGCATTTTCAATGTTCATTCTTCCTTTCAGCACACACGATTTATTTTATAGGATATTCCAGAATACAGTAAATAGATGAAATACATGGTGTGATCAAAAAGTTCAGGGACTTAACTAACATTTGGGAAATGAAGTATACTATTTGAACAGACTTCCTTCAAAGAAGATTTTGTAAACACTGATTCCAATGCTTCTGCACCTTTTGGAATATAGACTTATTTTGGAATTGCTAATAGTTTTATGATGGCACTAATAGTTGCTAGTAGTACCATCTGGATCATATGCTTATTTTGGAATACTTTCTGAATGATTTCCTGTCACAAATCTATGACTTTTCAAGGAGCTTTAAGCCTGGGTAACAAAAAAAAAAAAAAAAAAAAAACAAACTACACACATGAAGCAAAATCTGGTAAGTATGGCAGTTGGTAAAGCATAGTGATAGTGTGTGTGGTGTTTCAAGAAATTCTCAAATGAAAAGTTCCAAGTGTGCAGGGGCATTGTCATGATGCATGCACTAATTCCTTGAGGCCCAATTTTTCTGGCAGTTTTCTCTATAAACCATAAAGCTGTTTGTGGTATTCCTTGTTCACTGTTTGACCATGCAAGACAAATTCACAATGAACGATGTCCTATGAATCAAAAAATAAAACAAGCATGATCTAGATTATCCTGCATTTTTTTGGGGTTAGGAGAAGACAGTCTTCATTGGGAGGACTGGGCTTCATTGGGAGGACTAGGCTTCATTGGGAGGGCCAAGTCACAGCCATACACCCATGATTTGCCACCATTAATGATGGAAGAAACTTAGTACAGATTAACAGCAACATTTAGATGAAGATCCTAACATGTGAGAGCTTGCTGCTCTCTGTGATCATCAACAATGAGACAAAGCATAAACTTTGCTGAAATGCATCACACTCCCACAGACAAGTGAATATCTGGTTTTTGAAGTTGAAGGGCAAGCAGAGTGAGATCATCTTCAACAGACAAGAAGCTCTCTTTTAAACTTTGCAAACCACTGAAAAGTCTTCAAATGATACAGATCTTCTCCAAGCTGTTTTTAACATTGTAGGTTGCTGTTCAACTTTTCTCCAAGCTGTTTTTAACATTGTAGGTTGCTGTTCAACTTTTCTTCAAGCTGTTTTTAACATTGTAGGTTGCTGCTCACTAGTTTGAAACAGATTTGATGCAAATTTGCTGTTCAGTAAAATTACTCACTTTATAATGCAACAAAACACATAAAATGCCTTCTATTCATGTGGGCAAATCAGACTGACTGCAGATAAATGGACGATTCATGCTACCATATCTAGATGAGTCACTGAACACTGCAAGTTGTGACTTGTCACAGCATGATTTTGGGATATCAAGTTAGTCCCCTGCACTTTCTGGTCACACTCGTAGTACAATATGGATTGCCAATATTCCTAAAATAATGAAATGATTACAGAGATATATAAGGTCATCTACACCATGCAATAAATTTATTCATCACTCCAGCAGTAATACTCACATAGACAGGTTTGCTGAGCAAGCCAAATCCATCATAACTATTCATTCCAAAAGCATTTATTACCCAATCTGTGGGAATTTCAGGAACAGGAACATTAAAGATATAATAGCCCAGTGGTCTAAACAGAACATAAGAAATTATGCATTATACATGAAATAAAAACATCGAGAAATAATAGATATTGGATAAAAATAAATATTGTAAATATTGCATAATAATACACATCTGTATTAATAAGTAATAATACATATCTGTGTAATAAGCAGATCTTACCAAATTTGAATATAAGGTTGAAAATGTTCAGGAATGGATTTTAGGCAAAATAATTTTGTTATCTGCAAAAAATGGTGGCTTGGAACATAATGCATTACCACAAGCAGCCCTGCAATGCATTGTGATTAATCAAGCAACATACCAGTATTTTACTCATCAAAATATACTGTTTATGAAAGCAGATAATATACATTTGGTTTTTAGTTTGAGGTTTTTTTTTTTTTTTTTTTTTTTTGGTACATCAGTTACTGTGGCTTTAATGCATCAAGTTCAAAAGTACAGATTAAAACTGTTTTAAAGTTTCCCCCATTCAATGAACTTGTTTTTATATTATTGGGCTAAGCAATAGAAAAGATTAGATAAACAACAGTAAATAATGGATATCAAATAAAGAGGATAACACTTGTTGCACAAATGATATAAATCTAACAAATATTACAGGAGCAAGAGGTAGAGGTGAAAAAAAAGAAAAAATATGCATTTTTTCTGTCCACCATCTTGAAACAAAATGATGGAAGGGAAAAATCTGAAACAATGATAGAAATGTGAGCAAAGTCCTTATATTATACTGTATAATGTAATCATAATTACAATAAAAGCTTTCTTGTCCAACACTTAGATAACTGGAAAGCTATAGTAATTGGTATATTTATATTTTATAATGGGTTACCAATTTCAGTAACAGAAGTGTAACTCGTCATGATTCGGAAACCATTTTGGCATAAAATTAATAAAATATCAAAGAAATATTATGGTAACAAAATGTATTTTTATTTCCTTTTATTACAGAATGCTTAACAGTCTGGAGGCCTCATTTTAAGAAGGATGTACAGCTGCTGGAACAGGTACAGAGATGGGCAATGAGATTGGCAAGGGGAACAAAGGGTGCTCTTACCAAGAAAGGCTTCAGTTCTGCAAATTGCAACATCTGGAGACTATGCACCTGAGAGGTGTTTAAGGCTTTGAATGCCTTGAGCAAACTCAATGCTGATGGGATTCTAACTGTTGCTCAGACTATGCAAATGGGGGAGCATAAATTCAAATTAAGGAAAGATGGTTGAAGAATATAAGTACGGAAGTTTGCCTTTAGCCAACATGATTGTTGGAACAAGCACCGATCTATTGTTGTAGAAGTGTATAGTTTGAATAAACTCAAGAAGGAACCAGACAAACTATAGGTGAAATGGGATTTTTTGTTTTTTGATGTGTAAACATCTTTGGTGGCACCTACTAAATTTCGGGCAGTGGTAAAATCAATTTGTCACGATTTTGCAATGTGGAAATGACGTCATTTCTGTTTCACATAACAAAAAAAAAAAAAAAAGAGTGTTGGGAGAGGAGATACCGCAAAGGATCATGGGAGCTGATCTTGGATGACCTCAGTGCTGGCATAAACCAGCTGGCTGCAGAAAAATGTTTATGATTCGGGACATACCACTTAGGTGGCCATTTAACCATTGCCACCCATGGCAGAAACCTTTTGGTAATCAGAGAAATGGATATCTTGCAAAATTTAAAGTAAAGTAAAGCACTTAAAGCAAAGGATCATGGGAGGTGTTCTTGGATGTGCTTAGAGCTGGCATAAACCAGCTGGATTCAGAAAAACATTTATGATTTGGGGCATACCACTAGGTGGTATTGGGCTAATCCCAATACCACCTGTGGCAGAAACCTTTTGGTAACCAGAGAAATGTATATCTTGAGGGCAGATCTTAGGTTGCTCAGAGCTGGCATAAATCAGCTCTGAGCACATCCAAGATCATTACATTACATGCACTTCAGCCTTACCAGTTGAAGAGATGTAATGTAGGCGTTACTACCTGTATGTATTATTGAAGTGGTTGTATATTTCTATCAAGAGGAGAAAATCATAAACGTTTTTCTGCAACCTGCTGGGCAGGTCAAGAATTGAATCAGTTTATGAATGGGAGATAATGGACTCCAAATTACATGCAGGAGTAGAATCTTTTGCTTGTCATTGGCCATTCTCATTAAGTTGCAGAAGTCCTCGTTGGTCATCATTTCTTTGCAATTGTGCTGAGTGGGTTGAGCGTGGTGAGCTTTAGATCCTCATCCATCTTACTATTTGGATGGTTGTAAAAGTTTTGAAAGGGGTCTTCTTCTCACAGTCGAGTTACAAGGCTATGCAGGTCATTACCACATGCTTCATCAGGGTCACCGTCGTCGTTGTCTTGACATATTGTCTTACGTATTTCAATCGTTTTGCGAATGTCCAAGTCCGATTCATACAATTTACAATCTAGTATGAACTCTTCATTGTCGTTGTAGATCTTGACATATTTCATCTTTGACAGTATCTCAGTTTCTTCATTGCGAAATGGAATGTGCAGCATTACCATCTTGCACTTGTACTCGTTGAGATCCTAAGCCAAGTTATAGTTTTGATAGCATATTATGCATGGATATTATGCATAATATTTGTTTCTTGCAGATCTTGTTAGCACTGCATGTGTAATTTGTGACAAAGAATGACAGAGTAATATGATCCAACATGATAGTATGATTGTAACAATACAAATATTACTTGTATTGTAACACTACAAGTAATATTTGTATTGTTACAATCATACTATCATGTTATTATACAACAATACTTGTATTGTTGCAATCATACTATTCAACAAATGGCTAGAATAAAATGGGTAATTAGGCTATTGGCCTAACCTCTTCCAGATGATGATTCAGTATAGTAAGCAGTGGGCATGTGCATTCTATTTATCATTAACATTGATTTGGTAGAGCAAGTATCACTAACATTGATTCAGTGTGAGCATAAATTACATTGTTCTGTTTTCGGTTCTAGCTGTTTGAAAGCGAGTAGGTGTTGTTAAAGATGTTTACACATTAAACATCTTTCATGCGTACAGGGTACACACGATTTTTTTTTTTTTTGGCTGATGCTGTATAAGCTTGCTTTCTTGCATCATTTGCCACTATTAATACTAATGCTAATATCAAATGATTGCAGAATAATTCTGATGCAAAATGTTTGTCTATAAAACGTGCATAAAAGCCAATAACTAATGCAATGGCAAGAATCATATCATACCCTGCTTTTGCTGAAAATTCTTCAATGCTCTCACTGCAGACATGTCAGGAAAATCTGAAGAGCCACCAAAGAAATGTCCCCACACAAAATATATTAACAAGTCTTGGATGTACCAATCAATACACATAAAATCTTGAAAACTGTCTCCCATAAACTGTATACTCTTGAGCATAGTATAAGCAATGATATTTTATCTAACAAGTCTGTTCATTTTCTACTTAAGATTTTCTACATAAGTTAAAGCAAATATTAAATTGAATAATGTGAAAGTGGAAAAAACTGTGCACACTAACTGCACACTAATCCACGCTATTTATAGAAAGAAGCAAACAGCCCATGGTCTTCTAAGTTTATTTTATATATCTATATTAATGTAATCTGCACAATATCTATATTAAAGTAATCATCATTTTAGTAAAAATGTGCACTTCTATATACCATTTAACTGTAACACTTTCAAATATCAAAAGTAATTATTTTGAACATATTTATCAGAACTGTCTATAAGCTTTCAGTTACAAGTTCCAATGTAATGATGCTTTATTTTTGTTCGTGGAAACATGTTAAAGGATGGCAAGATTTTTCTCAAACATTCTACATATGTCAGTTAAGATCCTGTTATATTACGATTAATTTATCCTCCAATTTTTTTAATAATTTAATATGTGAACAAGAAGAAGAAGATTTCAATTTCCTGATAAGACAAAAAAACTTTCATAAATAAAAGGTGTCTAAAAAGATTATTTAAATTTAATACCAAATAACATTTAGTGTTAAATTTGTATAATCCAATGAAAGGTATATCTTCAAGAATTTATGGCCTTTATATCAAGAGTTTATGACATAAAGGTCATCAGATTAATCAGAATATACTCCAACAAGTTAGGATCATTTTTAGGTTTGAGGGGTTGATTCTGACAAACCTTTGAGCACCACATCCTTCCAAGAGTATAAGAAGCAACAATTTAAGACAAATGTTAAATGCTGTTGGTAGTAAATTTGGATATAAACAATAAAACCTTTTTTTAACTGCTTCTCCCTTTAGGATGTCCATTCTTAGGCACCTGTTTTTTCTAATTTTGCACACTACTTCATCTAAGTCAATCGGGTGCAAGAATATTTGCTGATACTATCAAGGCAGTGTTAGGTGGGTCGGAAATCTGCTAGCTTTGGGGAGAATACATGGACTAATAGATTAACAGTAGCCGCTGGAAGGAGTGAAAGTGATTCTTGCACTGCTTCTATTGGAATGAGCAGCAGCCTGAAAAACAAGGTGCAGGGGATTCCAGAGACTGCTGGGAGTCATTGTGAAACAAGTAAATATGGGCTGTGTTAGGGTAGCTAAGAATAGGAACATGTGCATGTATACTTGCATATACACCAATGCTAGGAGTTTGCTAAATAAATTTGATGAATTTGAAGTGTTGGTCAAAACATCAAAGGCAGATATTGTTGGGATATCAGACACGTGGTGTCATACATATAAGGAATTCAGAAATGGAATTTGAGGAGTACAATATGTACAGGAAGAATAGACAGGATAGGAAGGGAAGAGGGGTTATGCTATTAGTTAAGAAACACATAAAATCCAAGGAAGTACAGTAGCCAACATGGCTGGACAGTGCAGTGTTGAGTCAGTTTGGTGTGACATAGGCACTGAGAAAGAAAAATTGAGAGTAGGAGCGTGTTATAGGCCTAATGACTACGATGAGTACAATAAACAACTGTAAAGAGAAATAGAGTGCGTCAGTAAATCAGAGTGTCTTATAATGGGGGATTTTAATTTCCCAGATATTGATTGGAATTTGTGGGGTGGTCACTCACACACTAGCAAGGGTTTTGTGGATCTATTGAGCGATTGTTTTCTACAGCAGCATGTTCGGGCTACTAGAGGAAGTAATACTCTTGATCTGAGTATTAGTAGTGATTCTTCATGCATTAAGAATTTGCAGATAGAGGAACCACTGGGTGGCAGTGATCACAGTGTGCTGAAGTGGGATTTACTCAAAGAGGTAACTACCATCAGGGGTAAAGGGAAGGGTTTTTGCTTTCATAAAGGTCACTACGGTGGTCTGTGAAAGTATTTAAATTCTATATGGTGGAACCAAATGATGATGTTACCAACAGGAAATTCTAAATGGGAAGCATTCAAAGAATCAATCTTGGAAGTTACTAGGCTTTTCATACAAACTAGGAAATATTGTTCAAGGTTTAGACCTAAATGGATGTCAGATGAACTATGAGACATGTGGCAGAGAATAAAAATGCATAAGATACATATAAATTACCAGGTGAAATGAAAGCCTATGATAGTTATGAGCTGGTCTGTAACCAAGCCACAAAGGAGGTTAAGCAGACAAAGGTAGAATACGAGAAATCTTTGGCAAACGATGCAAAGAAAAACAGCAAAGAGTTCTTTTCTTATGTAAACTCTACACGGAAGGGGATGAATCAGATTGATCCACTTGGTATCGATGGTTCAACTGTTGATGATCCTGCTCAGGTAGCTAACAAACTAAATGAATATTTTGCATCTACATTCACACATGAGGAGTTATTCAGGGAGGGGAATGCCAGAGGTGAATTAAACTCTGGCAGTGAGCTAGATGATTTTTTAACAACTGAGAGCAAAGTGTAGGAGAAATTGTTGAAGATAAACATATGAAAGGCACCTGCAGTGGATGGGATCTATCCAGTTATATTAAAGGAGGCAACAAAGGAAGTAAACAAATCCTTAGCCATAATTTTAAGAGCTTCCTTGGACTCAGGGGAGGTATTCATGGACTGGAATGTGCAAATGTGACCCCAATTCACAAATGAGGATCAAAGGGCAACACAAGTAATTACAGACCTGTTAGTTTAACTTCTGTTCCATGAAAATTAATGGAGGCACTGGTTAATGAAGCACTGCAGGATCATCTAGACAAGACTTCAGTTATAGCTCAGACACAGCATGGGTTTGTTAAGGGGAAGTCTTGTCTGACCAATTTGATTGGATACTATGATGTGGTCACAAAAGAACTGGATGCAGGGAATAACTTTGATATTATACAGGGTGTCTCAAAAATATTGGTTTAGGGGAGGTAGGTAACATCTAAAGGAATGTGAATCGCATAGGAACCCATAACCGGAAACGTCACCGTAAATCAGTAGACGGCACTGTTTATCAGCTCGCGAGAGGGAAAATTTCTGGTTTACTCATTCAAACAGTAGTCGCCGCATGAAGAGCATGCATCGATATACGAACTGTGAGCTGGCAGACATGAACCACTCAACAAATTTATGGAGAATGCTTCCCAGACAGACATGTACCTGACCACCGTTTGTTTGCGTGTGTGCATCAAAATTTGTGCGATTATGGGTCATTTAGAGGTAACAGGAGTAGTGCGGGCAGACCACGTTCAACGCGAACTCTCACCAGGGAAGAAAGTGTGTTGAATGCCGTCCAGAATAATCCTACTACCAGCACACATGCTGTTGCCTCTGCCTTAGGAGTGTCTCGTTGCAGTGTACAGCGTGTCTGGCACGACGATTCCTTACACCCCTTTCATCTCCAAAGGGTTCAGTTACTACTCCCCCAATATCATCCTGCACGTGTGGCTTTTGCGCAGTGGTTTCTCCAAGAAAGTGTTCAACAAAACTTGAATTTTCCAGCCTATGTTTTGTTCACGGATGAAGCTTATTTCACTCGGGAAGGCTTATTCAATCATTGTGTGGGCTCCCAACAACCCACATGGTGTGTACCCCCATGCAGCACAACATCGCTTCGCAATAAATATGTGGGCAGGTATGGTCGGTGACTGCTTAGTCAGCCCATACCTGTTACCATCCCGCATGAACTCCGCTAAATATCGGATCTTTCTTGAACAAGTTCTACCAGGGTTACTTGATGATGTGAGACACAACATTTGGTTTCAACATGACGGGGTGCCTGCCCATTATGGAAGGTGTGTTTGTGACCATTTGAACAGGCGTTTTGGGCGTCGATGGATTGGCCGTGGTGGACCCGTTGTCTGGTCCCCACGCTCATCTGATTTATCGAGCCTTGATTTCTTTCTGTGGGGGGGCCCCTCAAATCTATCGTGTATGAATCGCCTGTGGAGACGGAAATGGATCTCATGGCGAGACTCGTCCGCACTGCTGCTGCTACTGTCAAAGAAACTCCAGGTGCGTTCGACCGTGTTCGCCAATCCATGCTGCATCGGTGTCACGCATGCATCACGTCTCATGGTGGAACCTTCGAGCATCTGTTGTAACATCATGAAATGCATCCATCTCGTACTCCATTGTTAATATTATGTCAAATAAATGTTTGCCACTAATTACTATCTTGTGTCATTTCTGCTACTACTTTTCCGTGACGTTTCCGGTTATGGGTTCCTATGCGATTCACATTCCTTTAGATGTTATCTACCTCCCCTAGATGTTTGTACCAATAATTTTGAGACACCCTGTATATTTGGATCTTAGAAAGCCTTTTGAAGGAAGACTGCTGCACAAATTGGAGCAGTGTGGCATTGGAGGCAAATTGCTGCTATGAATAAAGGGATGGTTGAGTGGGAGAAGGGAGAGAGTGGTAATCAATGGACACTGCTCTTTTTATTATTATTATTATTATTATTATTATTATTAGCCATATGGTGCAAGGAAGCCTGAGGCTTATGCTGCACCAGTTAAAAAAAAAAAAAAAAAATTCTGAATTACCCTGAGAGAGATAGTCAGACGTAAAAGGGAATCACCAAGAAAGAGTAGAATGATGATATCCAGCTCAGCACCCTGGGTGTGCCAAGCCCATACTCATCAGACTCTCTTTGTGGACTAATTTTATCAGTGGAGTCCCCATGGTTCAGTGTTGGGTCCATTGTTGTTTTCTATATTCATTAATGATACTGATGATGGCATATCAGGCTTAATGTCCAAGGCTGCAGACAATACGAAGGTCGGCAAGGTTGTTAATGACACTAATGACAGTACGCTGCTGCAACAGGATCTAGAAAAGTTGAGTAGATGGGCTGAGAGGTGGCAACTGAAGTTTAACATTGACAAATGTAAAGTACTCCATATGGGAAGCAGTAACCCCAGAGTAGTATCAACTGTGTGGTACTACTCTGACAGTGGTAGAGAGTGAAAAAGACCTGGGAATAATTGTGCAGGCAGATATGAAATTTTCTGAGCAGTGCAGATGGCCTGCAAGAGTAGCTCATGGTGTCTTGTCAATGATATACAGGAATTTTTCTAGCAGGGATAAGGAGGTGATTATTCCCTTGTATAAGGCAATGGTCAGGTCACACCTTGAGTACTGTATACAGGTCTGGAGGCGTCATTTTAGGAAGGATGTAGAGCTGTTCGAACGAGTACAGAGAAGTGCAACAAGATTAGTGAATGGAACAAAGGGTTGTTCTTACAAAGAAAGGTTTAAGTTTTGCAAATTACAGTGCCTGGAGACTAGGCACCTGCAAGGTGATCTGATCGAGGTGTATAAAGCCTTGAATGATTTCAGCATACTAAAATCATTCATTTATGCCCACTCAGGGCATAAATTGATTTGAATTTATGCCCTGAGTGGCCATAAATTCAAATTGAGGAAAGACAGTTGTAGGAAACATGTGCGAAAGTTTGCCTTCAGCCAGCAGGTGGTTGATTGCTTGAACAAACTTCCATCTGTCATTGTAGAAGTTGATAACTTAAACAGATTCAAGGCAGAACTAAACAAACATTTGGAGCGAGTGGATGGGTGAAATGAGAGGGTTTTTTTTTTTTTTTTTTTTGATTTTGGCTGATGCTAAATAAACTTGCTTTCTTGCATGATGTGCCTTTACTAATGCTAATGCTAACTCATCTAAGATAAATGGTAGCTCATCCACTCCATTAATATAGTCCCCTATTCAACAATAACCCCTGCTTATGCTAATGAGTGATATGGACCACCAATCAATCCTGGATTGATTGATTGATTGATGTGTCCATATGTGGTGGTCCACTGGTGGTTCAAGGTTTAGGCCTAAATGGATGTTAGATGAATTAATGAGGCATATGGCAGAGAAGAAAAATGCATGGGATACATAAATTAATGGGTGACATGGAAGCCTATATGTATGGTATGTAACCAAGTCACAAAGGAGATTAGGCAGGCAAAGGCAGATTATGAGAAATCCTTGGCAAAGGATGCAAAAAAAACAGAAAAGAGTTCTTTACCTTTGAAACTCTAGTAGGAAATGGATGAATCAGATTGGTCCACTGGATATTGATGGTTCAACTGTTGATGATCCTGCTCAGGTGGCTAACAAACTAAATGAGTATTTTGCATCTACATTCACACATGAGGAGTTATTCAGGAAGGGGAATGCCAGAGGTGAAGTAAACTCTGGCAGTGAGCTAGATGATTTTGTAATAACTGAGAGGAAAGTGGAGGAGAAATTGTTGAGGATAAACATAAAAAAGGCACTCGGGGTGGATGGGATCTATCCAGTTGTATTAATGGAGGCAGCAAAGGAAGTAAGCAAACCCTTAGCCATAATTATGGCTAAGGGTTTGATTACACAAGTAATTATAGGCTGACATAAGTAATTATAGACCTGTGAGTTTAACTTCTGTTCCAGGAAAATTAATGGAGGCACTGGTTAAAGAAGCACTGCAGGATCATCTAGACAAGACTTCAGTTATAGCTTGGACACAGCATGGTTTTGTTAAGGGAAAGTCTTGCGTGACCAATTTGATTGGATATTATGATGCAGTCACAAAAGAACTGGATGCAGGGAATGACTTTGATATTATATATTTGGATCTTAGAAAGCCTTTTGATACTGTTGCACATGGAAGACTGCTGCACAAATTGGAGCAATGTGGCATTGGAGGCAAATTGCTACTATGGATAAAGGGATGGTTGAGGGGAAGAAGACAGAGAGTGGTAATCAATGGACACTGCTCATCGTGGACTAATGTTATTAGTGAGTCCCTCAGGGTTCAGTGTTGGGTCCATTGTTGTTTTCTGTATTTATAAATGATATTGATGATGGTATATTGGTATATCAAGCTTAATGTCCAAGTTTGCAGAGGATACAAAGGTTAGCAGGGTTGTTAAGGACACTACTGACAGTATGCTGCTGCAACAGGATCTGGAAAGGTTGAGCAGATTGGCTAGAGGTGGCAAATGAAGTTTAACATTGACAAATGTAAAGTATTACAGAATTTTCATTCTGTAGTACTTTACATAATGAATTATGTAGTACTACATAATGAATGAAAAGGACCTGGGGGTAATTGTGCAGGCAGATATGAAGTTTTCTGAGCAGTGCAGACGGGCTGCAAGATTAGCTCATGGTGTCTTGTCATTGATATACAGGAATTTTTCTAGCAGGGATAAGGAGGTGATTATTCCCTTGTATAAGGCAATGGTCACGCCACACCTTGAGTACCGTATATAGGTCTGGAGGCATCATTTCAAGAAGGATGTAGAGCTGCTGGAATGAGTACAGAGAAGGGCAACAAGATTAGCGAATGGAACAAAGGGTTGCTCTTACGAAGAAAGGCTTAAGTTTTTTACAGTGTCTGGAGACTAGGCACTGGTGAGGTGATCTGATAGAGGTGCAGTGGCGTAGCTACCATGTAGGTAGGCAAGGCAATTGCCCCCGGACTCAGATCCTTTAGGGGCCGGCATCTTTGGTTGTCTCCTCTTTTTGCAATTTTCATTATGTAGGGGCCCGAACATGTTCTTTGCCTATGGGCCTGAAAAAGGTGTGTTGTTGTGTTGTTTTGTTATTAGGAGCATTAGCAACTAAGGCCATATTGCTCCGGGAATATGCGGTGGTCATTCCCTGACCTTTCCACATCCTCCGTATTTGGTGGTGACACCTGAAAAAGGGTAGCTACGCTACTGTAGAAGTGTATAAAGCCTTGAATGGTTTGAGCATGCTCAATGCTGATGGGATTCTTCCTATTGCTCAGAATAATCACCTGAGAGGGCATAAATTCAAATTGAGGAAAGACAGATGTAGGATAGATGTGTGGAAGTTTGCTTTTAGCCAGTGGGTAGTTGGTTGGTGGAACAGACTTCCATCCCTTGTTGTGGAAGTTGATAGCCTAAATAAATTTAAGGCTCAGCTGGACAGGTATTTCAAACGAATGGATGGGTGAAATGGGAGTGTTTTTTTTTTGTCTGATGCTGCATAAGCTTGCTTTCTTGCATCATATGCCTCTACTAATGCTAATGCTAATATGACTGTGCTATTCCATATGTTATTTCTGCCAATGTTCTTATCTTGCCTGTTGATATCTTGTAAACTTATTAGCCATTGCAACCAACATTCTTCAAGCTTCACAATCATATGTATATAATTCCTTTGCATTCTCAAAAATTCCTCCTTCAGATTCCTCATATCTTTAGTGCTCCATCTTATTTACTGATATTTCTTCCTTGCATTATACATTTACTTCCACAATAAACTTAGTATAGTTGTTGACCATTGTACTGATATAGCTTAAGCCTCATCCAGTGCTCTGAGGCTTCGTATATGTGTTGAAACAATTGCACCACATCTTCACCTGTCATACTCAGCATCTTCATGATCAGAAAATTCCTGTAACCTTTCTCTAGTGAATTAAACATATTACAGTTAACATAGAGTTGGATTTCTATATAACGAAATCGATCTTTCCCTTGAAAAAATTCGTTATACAGAAATTTCGTTATAAAGAAATTTGACCTTTTCAACAATGAAAAATGCTATAAATTCAGAAATATAGTAAAAGATGGGAAAGAAGTGGGAATGAATAAATTTTCTAACATTTTAAAACAATTTATTAATACATACATATTAAGATATGACTACTTACATGATGTCCTCAATTTATTAATATATACATATTAAGAAATGACTACTTACATGATGCCCACAATTTATTAGTACACTTTTAAGAATTATGTCGCAAAATATTTGGTTATTTTTTTGTTGTACATTGGATTCTACTGTACACCATTCATAAAAATTTTCACATTTGTTTAAACTTTAAACACTCAGATATATTTTCTGTTACATTTTCTTCCCACTGAAGTCTTTGATGCAAAGTTTCAAATACTGTGAACATTTGTTTGGATGGTTTAATATCATCATTCTTCTCTTTCTTGGCGATTCCTTTCTACTTTTCTCTCTCAGAGTAGCTTGGGAATTTTTTTTTGGCTGGTACCGGAATAAGCCTCAGGCTTCCTTGCACCATATGGTTATTAATAATAATAATAATAATAATAATAATAATCCCTCGTTTTCATCCAACTCATCATCGATATTGTCACTAGTTCTTTAAAATATGCTCCAAAATGTTGGAGTCACTTGGATATTCAGCTATTATGACATCATTATCAACTCCTAAAAATTCGTCAGGAACAATTTCTCCACTGATCAAACCTCGCTTGGAACTCTTCCCAAGATTGCTCAATGTCTTCTAGTAGTTCATCCCTCTCATCTCTGTTAATTAACATTTTAGCAAAACCTTTTGTGAAACAATTCTTAATCGTTGTTTCTGCCATATCTTGACTCCACACTTTCGCCAATTCTGATATGCACATCCAGAAATCTATAACAGAATCTATAGGTTGGTTGGTTTCTATTCTCAGTATAATTTTTTTCAGTATTCACCTTCGGTAATGCATTTTCAAATTCTTGATAATGCCTTGGCTGTAGTTAAGATGAATTATTCAGAAGGAAGAAAACAAACTTCACACTTGCAAGTTTCAAAATTACTGACTGAAGGCAGGCAGGGCAATTGTCAACAATCAACGCAATTTTTCTGTTTTCTTTCATCATCTTTCTATTTAAATTTAAAATCCACTGCTCAAAAATTTCGCTTGTCATTCAAGGTTTTTCATTGTAGTTGTAGTTCAACTCTAACAACTTTACTCCTTTGAAACATCAGGGTTATTTACTTTTGCCTAATACCAAAAGCTTCAGTTTTTCATTACAAGCCATATTTGCACCAACCAAGAGTATAATTCTCTCCTTACTGTTTTTATCACCTAAACATTTATCGCCTTTAAAAATCAGTGTCTTGTTCAGCAAACATTTAAAAAATAGACATGTTTCATCAACGTTGAATATGTATTTGGACTTTCCTCCATAATTTTTTTCAAAACCAACCATGCCAACTGTTTACTTGCTATCAAAGCAGAGGGCTGGACATGTGGTATTTAAGCCATTTTCTTATTTAAGTCTCTCTCTCTCTCTCTCTCTCTCTCTCTCTCTCTCTCCCTCCCCCCCTCCTTGACAGCAGAAATCATTAAGAGAACAAGATGTTCAGAAAACATTTATTATTATTATTATTATTATTATTATTATTATAAGCCATATGATGCTGCACAAGCCAAAAAATTTTCCCAGTTACCCTGAGAGATAGACAGAGAGAGAGAGAGAGAGAGAGAGAGAGAGAGAGAGAGAGAGAGAGAGAGAGAGAGAGAGAGAGAGAGAGAGAGAGAGAAATATCCAAGAAAGAGAAGGATGATGATATCCAGCTCAGGACCCTGGGTTTTCCAAGCCCATACACACCAGATGTGAGCCCCTGAATACAGTGAAATCAAATAACTCAGGAATTTAATTTCAGCTAAATTAAACTCTGAGAAAATATGGAAACTAAAAAGCTGATGTCACCTATTAAGATAAGAGACTTTTAAGGACAATTAGGAAAAAAAAAGTAGATTAATTTTTCTTAATAAGAAATAATTTAAACTGCATTTATTTCTTACCCAATATTAATATCATACCACAACCAAGAGTTTTCATATAATCTCTGAATGCGGTTGAGACGATGAAGTTTAAAATCAACTAGATTCAGCTCATCATTCTGAAGACCTATTAAATAATAACAAAATAACTAAGCATTCACGTATTTTATCAAAAATATTCTCTTTCCCTAACTTGTATTGCATATAGCATTATCAGTACATTTTTCTAGAATAATTCATTGTTTTAACAATTATCGTGATCTTGTATATTAATTATAAAAGCAAAAAAATTTAAAAATATGTTGAAAGCCTAATTACATCAGTATACTGACAAAACGATGCAAGGAAGCACAGAATCATCATCAACAAAAAAAAAAAAAAATTTTTAAACCATTAACCTATTCCTTCTAACAATCTACTCACACTTTAAATTTATTCCACAACCACAACACCAGGTGAAAATTTATTCCAACGATCAATTACTCTCTGGCTGAATGAAAATTTTTGCACATCTGTTTTTTAACCATCCTTTTTCAAAGAAAGTTAAAAATAGAGACAAATAGTTTTACTCTTGTTGTCAAGAGAGAGAGAGACAACAAGAGTAAGCAGTACTCTTTATCTATCAGCAGCCATTCTTCATTCATTGAGAATATGCAGGTAAAAGACCCACTGAGTAGCAGTAATCATAGTGTGCTGATGTAGAAATCACTTACTTTTGTTTTCGTAAGGGTGACTACAGTGATTACAGACAGTTTTTAAATTCTAGGAAGTGGACCAACTGATCAGCAAATTCTAAATGGGAAAAATTTAGAAAAAATTTACAATCAGCAAATTCTAAATGGGAAAAATTTAGGGAAGTAAATATAGAAGCTACTAGGTATTTTAAACCAACAAAAAAATACTGTTTAAGGCTGAGACTTAAATGGATGTCAGATAAACTTATGACATTTGTGGCAGAGAAAATAAAATGTATGGTATTCACATAAATTATTGGGAGATACAGAATCCTATGGTATATATAATTTAGTCTGTAATCAAGTCACAAAGGAGGTTAAGAAAGCTAAGGTAGATTGTGAGAACTTTCTGGCAAAGAATGCAAAGACTTCTATGCTTGTATTAACAGTAGAAGGAAGAGAAGAAAAATGCATGGGATGCATATAAATTATCAGGAGATACAGAAATCTATGGTGTATATAAATTAGTCTGTAATCAAGTCACAAAGGAAATTAGGAAAGCTAAGACATATTATGAGAAGTCTTGGGCAACTAATGCAAAGAACAGCAGCAAAGACATCTATGCTTATATTAACAGTAGAAGGAAGAGGTTGAATCACATTGGGCCACTTGGCGCCTCCGTAGCCAGGTGGGCAGGAGCAGCAGTGTGTAGCACATGCTTCTTGATTAAACTGGGGTTCAAGCCTGTGCCCACCAAATACGGAGGATGTGGAAAGGTCAGGGAATGACCACCGCATATCCCCGGAGCAATATGGCCTTAGTTGTTAATGCTCCTAAAAACCAAATAACAACAACATTGGGCCACTTGATGTCATGTTTAATTGTTGATGACCTGCTCAGATTGCAGACAAACTGAATAGGTATTTTGCATTGACATTCACACAAGAGGAATTCTTTAGGAAAGGAGATGCTGAAATTTATGAAATAATGGGGAGCTATATGATTTTGTAAAAATTGAAATAAAAGTGGAAGATAAACTGTTGTAGCTAAACATAAAAAAGGCAAGTGGGGTGGATGGGATCTATCCAATTTTATTAAGGGAAGGAGAAAAAGAGGTAAGAAAACTCTTAGCCATAATTATGAGAGTATCCTTAGATTCAGAGATTGCCCTATGAACTGGAGATGTGTAAATGTATCTCCAACTCACAAAGGGGAATCAAAATTTGGTTGGGTGAGAGAAGACAGTGGTTATCAGTGTGCACCTCTCTTCATGGCCTAATGTTATTAGTGAAGTTATTCCCACAGTTTCGTGCTGAGCCCATTGTCGTTTTCTGTATTTATTAATGATATTGATGAGGGTATATCAGGCTTAATGTCTAAATTTTCAGATGACACAAAGGCTGGAAGGTTGTTGTTGTTGTTGTTGTTGGGTTTTTTTTTGGCGCAAGAGCTACTTTGGCCATATTGCGCCTGTTCTTGTCAAGAGACACAGTAAGGATTAATAAAAGGGTTTATAGGAGCATAAATATATTAATCTGTTTTAGATAGTGGAAAAACTCAGGTAAATTGGAGTTGTCTCCAATCATATGTCTAATTTGAAGAGGTTCATTTAAATTTGATAGGGATCGGAATGATGTGTTTCTGGCATACTGATAGTGAGTGCACTCTATAAGAATATGTTTTACGGTTAGCGTTGAATTACAGTGGAAGCACAGTGGTGGATTATTTCCTCGCAATAAATAGTGATGTGTAAGATGGGTATGACCTATACGTGCTCTGGCAAGCACAACCTCTTCGTGTCTGTTTGAACGGAAACTAGATTCCCATAGCTGTGGATTCTGTTTTATATTTCGTAACTTGTTATTTACCTGATTATGCCAAATTTCTCGCCATTTTTCATTGCAAATTCGGCGTATGATTGATTTGTAGTCTGTGTAAGGAATCCGGATGTGGTTATTATCAGTGGGGTTTCTTGCTGCTTTATCTGCACTCTCATTTCCTGGTATTCCAGTGTGCCCTGGAATCCAACAGAATGTGACAGTCTGCCTATTGTTATGAAATTCGGATATTTGAGTTCTTATTTGATTTATTAGTGGATGTGGAGAGCGAGAATTGCCTTGGAGGGCTGTCACTGCACTCAAGGAGTCTGTATAGATAATAGTCTTCGGAGTGAAAACATGAACAAGTAAGGTCAAACCCATCTTAATGGCATAGAGTTCTGCAGTGAAAACGCTGCATTCTTGTGGTAATGAAACAGACACTGTTGATGTTGGTAGCACCACAGCAGCTCCCACAGCTGTGTCATTTTTAGAGCCATCAGTATAAATTTGCAAAGTGTCTGCATTTGCCAAAGAGTGAGCTGCATGTAGTTTCTGAATGGTTGGATTGTTCAGGGAGTGTTTCCCCCAACGTCGGAAATAGTCATCACACGAAGGTATACACACTTTCCATGGAGACTGTACAATTTCTCTGCCTTGATGTAAATTGGTCAACTGCATATTCCACTGCTGAATCAGTTCTCGTAGACGGATTCCTGTAGGTTGGTTTTCAAGAGGCTTATTTCTGAAAAGGTTTACCCATTGTGGATCATAGAGGTATGACCAGATAAGGCTGGAAGGGTGATTAATGACTTAATCAGGGTGAGCTACTGCAACAAGATCTAGGAATATTAGGTCGATGGGCTGAGAAATGGCAGTTGAAGTTTGACATTGAGAAATGCAAGGTACTGCATATGACTAGTAGTAATTCTACATTAACATATCAACTGTGGTACTATACTCGGTGTAGTGGAAAATGAAAAAGACTTTGGGGGGGGAGGGTAATTGTGCAGTCAGATATGAAGTTCTCTGACAATGCAGACAGGCTGCTAGAACAGCTAATGGATTTTTGTCAATGATGTAAAGAAACTTTGTTAGCAGAGATAAGGAAGTGATTATCCCTTTGCACAAGTCCATGGTTAAGCTATATCTTGAGTACTGTATACAGGTCTATATATCATTGACAAAACTCCATAACCTGCTCTGGCAGCCTGTCTGCACTGCTCAGGGAACTTCGTATCTTACTGCACAATTATTCCCAGGTCTTTTTCATTCTCCACTTTCCTGAGTGCAGTACCACACAGTTGGTGCTTTTCTTTTGGGTTACTGCTACCCATATGGAGTACTTTGCATTTTTCAATGTTAAACTTCAGTTGTCACTTCTCAGCCAATCTGCCTAACTTTTTTAGATCCTGTTGCAGTAGCATACTGTCTTTAACAACCCTGCCAACCTTTGTATCATCTGCAAACTTGGACATTAAGCCTGATATACCTTCATCGATATCATTGATAAATACACAAAACAACAATGGGCCCAGCACCAAACCCTGGGGGACTCCGCTAATAACATTAGTCCATGTAGAGCAGTGTCCATTTATTACCACTCTCTGCTGTCTCCAATTCAACCATCTCTTTATCCACTGCAGTAACTTGCCCTTAACGCCATACCACTCCAATTTGTACAGCAGTCTTCCATGTGCAACAGTATCAAAAGCTTTCCCGAAATCCCAGTTTATGATACCAAAATTATTTTTTGCATCCAGTTCCTTTGTGACCACATCGTAGTATATTGGTTAGACAAGACTTCTCCTTAACAAACCCATGCTGTTTCTGAGCTATACTGCTGTCGTGTCTAGTTGATCCTGTATCACCTCTTTATCCGGTGATTCCATTATTTTCCCTGGAACAGAAGTTAAACTAACAGGTCTATAATTATTTGTGTCACCCTCTGAACTCCCCTTTGTGAATTGGGGATACATTTGCACACCTCCAGTCCATGGGGACCTCCTCTGACTCTAAGGATGCTCTCATAATTATGGCTAAGGGTTTGCTTACTTCCCTCGCTGTCTCCTTCATTATAACTGGATAGATTCCATCTACCCCAGGTGCCATTTTTATGTTTAACTTCAATCAAATTAGTCAGACAAGACTTCTCCTTAACAAACTTGTCTGCAAATCATCTGCAAACTTGGACATTAAGCCTGATATACCTTCATCGATATCACTGATAAATACACAAAACAACAATGGGCCCAGCACCAAACCCTGGGGGACTCCGCTAATAACATTAGTCCATGTAGAGCAGTGTCCATTTATTCTGGGAGTGAGAGCAAAGTGGGAGTGACCCACTTTGCTCTCAGTTATTACAAAATCACTTAGCTCTCTGTTAGAGTTTGATAAACTTCTGGCATTCCCCTCCTCATGTGTGAATGTAGATGCAAAATACTCACTTCGTTTATCAGCTACTTGAGCACGATCATCAATAGTCGAACCATCTATGTTAAGTGGACTAATCTGATTCATCCCCTTCCTTCTAGAGTTTACATAAGTAGAGAAATCTTTGCTGTTTTTCTTTGTGTCCTTTACCAAAGATTTCTTGTCATCTGCCTTCGCCTGCCTAACCTCCTTTGTGACTTGATTACAAACTAGCTTATATCTGCCATAGGCTTCTGTGTCACCTGATAATTTATATGCATCCCATGCATTTTTCTTTTCTGCCACGAGCCTCATTAATTCATCTGACATCTGTTTAGGCTTGAACTTTAAACAGTATTTCTTAGTTGATATGAAAAGCCTAGTAGACGCCAAGATTAAGTCCGTGAAGGCTTCCCATTTAGAATTCATCTTTCGTAACATCATCAGTTGATCCCACTGCAAAACATTTAACTCAGAGAGAAACTGCCAAATAGAACAAAACATATTGGAATCATAGGTAAGATTCTTAGATGAATTATAGAAGACAAGGCAGCAGGAAATGAATGCAATTAATTGTTACTTATTCTACAGGATGGGCTAGACGTTGGAATCCCATAAATGACACTGACAAAGGAATACAGAACATGATATCAAAATTTGCAGATGATATAAAGATCAGGAGGGAGGTTAATGACCAGCATCAAAGTAGTGCTCCTTTGCAATGATTGACTGGCTTTGTGGATGATCAAGTAAGTGGCAACTATATTTTAATGCTGCAAAATGCAATGTTTTAAAATTGGGAAATAACAATCCTAAAACAACACATAATTAGGTCGAGGGGTTTAAATTATAACAGTAGAGAAAAAGATTTGTTATGAACCAGGCAGATATGGCATTCTCTGTGCAGTGCAGACAGGTGAGGCTTATAGCACCCTATCAACAACGACTGGGAAAAACTCTCTCTCTCTCTCTCTCTCTCTCTCTCTCTCTCCCCTCTTCCTGTCTGGCACAACTTAAGGGGCAGATGGATTGGCATCTTTAGTTGGTGGGAATGCTATGAGTGGATATAGGTTGTGCACTGGGTAGCCACTTTATTAGGTATACCTACCTAATAAGTAAGTTCCCCCCACCTTTCAGCCCTCAGAACGGCCTGATTTTTCATGGTATGGACTAAATGAGGTGTCAAGAGTGGTTAATGTTGGCTCAACTGCTTCCACTGATTGTTTGAAAATTGGATGGGTTCAGATCTCTACTCCTTTGGCCTCATCACTCAAGTGCTCAACTGGATTGAGATCTGGTGACTGGAAAGGCCACAGTAATGAACCGAATTCATTTTTACGTTCCTGGAACGAATTCTGTACAGTTCTAATCTTGTGACATGGTGCATTATCCTGATGGAAGAATCCATTCAGAGATAGATACACTGCATCCACAAAGGGATGTGCCTGGTAAGAAACAATTTCTAGATAACTTATGGCATTGAAATATTGCTCCACTGAGGGCCAAATGGGCACCATGAAAACACCCTCCACACCATTACAATATCATCATCACCAACCTGCATCGCTGACACAACAGAATAGATCCACTGACTGGTGCTGTTTTTGCCATATTCTGGTCCTTCCATTAACATCGAAATAGCAAGAACCAGGATTTGTCCAACCAGGAAACATTTTTCTAATCCTCCATCCATTGTGAAGTGCTGATGTTCCTGAGTCCACCATAACCATACTTTCTTGCTTTTTGCTGACAGAAGTGGAACCTGGTTCAGTAATCAGCTGTGATGTCCTATCCATGAAAAATGGGCTGTTATTTTCCTGGCAATAGATTTTTTGTTATTCCACACAAGTCTTGTCAGCTCCTGTTGGCCTCTCAAAAACCACAGCAGGATTGCAGTTTCCAAGATACTCATATTAGTTCCAACTACCATGACATGTTCAAAATCACTAAAATCGTTCATCTTGCCATTCTGGAAATTTATTTACTCTTGCCAAAGAGAACGGAAAGGTGAAAAAACAATCATGTACAATACAGCATCCTGATATATCCACCTCTTTTAACTGCATGGTATGAATACCTGATGATGTTATTGAAGCTGCATTCTATTTCACGAACGTACAACAGGTGCACTTAATAAGTGGTCACTTCAGTGTATATGCAAAATACATTTTTTTCTTCTTCTTTGAACTGATGCTTGCTTCATTGCATCTTTTGGTGTTCACTAATACTAGATTTCTGTTAATTAAATAACTGTGTATAACCTGGTAATCAGTTTCATATAAATAAGAAATTTCCTTGAATCAAAAAAAAACATATAAATTACATACTTACTTTCACAAAAGTCTGAAGAACAATATGATTCCTCATTGTAAGCATGTTAAATAAAATCAATTACTCTAAGTTTGAACATAACTCATAAATGTATAATAAAAATTTATATATTTATATAATAAAAAATTTTGTACTTCATCATTTGAAAATTAGACATTTTGCAGTTATCCTTCATAAGAGGATTTTAACAAAAAGTGATACCTACTAAACCATCAATTGTGCATCAATGATTTTTTTATGAAACTTTGAATAATGTGGATTGGAACTTGTGAGTTGGTCACTTGCACGCTAGCAAGACTTTTGTAGGTTTATTGGAGGATTGTTTTCTACAGCAACATGTTCGAGACGCAACCAGAGGGAGTAATACCCATGTTCTGATTATCACCAGTGATTACGCATTAAGAATTTGCAGATAAAGGAACCACTAGGTGATAGTAATCACAGTGTACTGATGTGGGATTTACTTAAAGATGTAATTACCATCAAGGGTAACGGAAAGGATTTTTGTTTTTGTAAAGGTGACTACAGTGGTCTCAGACAGTTTTTAAATTCTATACAGTGTGATAAAGTGATGATGTTGCCAACGGTGAATTCTAAATGGGAAGCCTTCAGGAAATTAATCTTGGAGGCTACTAGGCTTTTCATACCAACTAAGAAATACTGTTCAAGGTTCAGGCCTAAATGGATGTCAGATGAATTAATGAGGCTCGTGGCTAAAAAGAAAAATGCATGGGATGCATAAAAATTATCAGGCGACGCAGAAGCCTATGGCAGATATAAGCTAGTCTGCCATCAAATCACAAAGGAGTTTAGGCAGGTGATGGCAGATTACAAGAAATCTTTGGCAAAGGATGCAAAGAAAAACAGCAAATATTTCTTGACTTATGTAAACACTAGAAAGAAGGGGATGAATCATATCGGTTCACTTAACATAGATGGTTCGACTATAGATGATCCTGCTTAAGTACCTGATAAACTGAATGAGTATTTTGCATCTACATTCACACATGAGGCGTATTCAAGGAGGGGAATGTCAGAAGTTTATCAAACTCTAACAGGGAGATAAGTGATTTTGTAATAACTGAGAGCAAAGTGGAGGAGAAATTGCTGAAGTAAACATAAAAAAGGCACCTGGGCCAGATAGAATCTATACAATTATAATGAAGGAGGCAGCAAACCCTTAGCCATAATTATGAGAGCTTCTTTGGGCTGAGGGGAGATCCCCACTGGAGATGTGCAAATGTATCCCCAATTCACAAAGGGGGTTCAAAGGGTGACAAATAATTATACACCTGTTAGTTTAACTTTTGTTCTGGGGAAAATAATGGAGTCACTGGTTAAGGAGGTGATACAGGATCACCTAGACAAGACAGCAGTAATAGTTCAGACACAGCATGGGTTTATAAAGGGGAAGTCTTGTCTGACAAATTTGATTAGATACTACGATATGGTCACAAAGGAACTGGATGCAAAAAATAATTCTGATTTCATAAACTTGGATTTCAGGAAAGCTTTTGATACTGTTGCACATGGAAGACTGCTGTACAGTCTTCCATGGCATTAAGGGAAAGTTACTGCAATGGATAAATGGATGGTTGAGTAAGAGATGGCAGAGTGGTAATAAATGGACACTGCTCTATGTGTTCTAATGTTATTAGCAGAGTCCCCCAGGGTTCAGTGCTGGGCCCATTGTTGTTTTGTGTATTTTAAAATGATATATGGATGAAGGTATATCGCTTAATGTCCAAGTTTGCTGATGATAAAAAGGTTGGCAGGGTTGTTAAAGACAGTATGCTACTGCAACAGGATCTAGAAAAGTTAGGCAGATGGGCTGAGAAGTGGCAACTGAAGTTTAACATTGACAAATGCAAAGTACTCCATATGGGCAGCAGTAACCCAAGAGAAATGTACCAACTGTGTGGTACTACACTCAAGGAGGTGGAGAATGAAAAAGACCTGGGGGTAATTTTGCAGTCAAGTATGAAGTTCTCTGAGCTGTGCAGATGAGCTGCCAGAGCAGGTCATGGAGTTTTGTCAATGATATATAGGAATTTTGCTAGCAGAAACAAGGAGGTGATTATCCCTTTGTATAAGGCAATGGTCAGGACACACCTTGAGTGCTGTATACAGCACTCAAGGTGTGTCTGGAGGCCTCATTTTAGGAAGGATGTAGAGTTGCTAGAACGGTACAGAGAAGGGCAACAAGATTGGTGAAGGGAACAAAGGGGGTGCGCTTAAGAAGAAAGGCTTAAGTTCTGCAAGTTGCAGCATCTGGAGACTAAGCAACGGCGAGGTGATCTGATCGAGGTGTATAAGGCCTTGAATGGTTTGAGCAGGCTCAATGCTGATGGGATATTTCTGCTTGTTCAGATTAAGAACCTGAGGGGGCATTGATTCAAATTGAGGAAAGACAGTTGTAGAATAGATGTCCGGAAGTTTGCCTTTATCCAGCGGGTAGTTGATTGCTGTAACAGAATTCCATCTGTTGTTGTGTTAGTTGATAGCTTAAATAAATTTAAGAAGGCTGAACTAGACAAACATTTGGAGTGCCCTAATGGGTGAAATGAGAAGTTTTTTTTTTTGGCTGATGCTGTATTAGCTTGCTTTCTTGCGTCGTATGTCTCAGCTAATGCTAATGCTAATGAAAAGATAAAGCATTTTTTCTAGATGTATTTTTTATAGGTCTGTGAGGAATAGTCATGGTTATTAGTTAACAAATTATTTTCAAAGGAGGAGCAGTCCACTGTTGACATCCAGAACAGACTAACTAACTGTATGAAGAAATCCAAGCAAGGATATGAAAATATCAAGGATAAACAGCAATGTGGACAGCCTCTGACTGAAGTGACCAATGAAACCATTGAATGCTGTAAAAATAATCATTAATGATTTAGAATTTTGGAAAGTATGCATAAGTGGATTCCCTATTGTATAACTGAGGATATGAAAAGGATGGAGTTGTGCACTGATATGTTTACATTTTATGAAACTGCTTTCAACACTAGGTTGAATGATGGTACAAATGCATTTAGTGAGAGAACTGACCTAAAGATTTTAATATAAACAAGTAATAGTTATAATAAGTGTTTTGAAAATAAAAGAATTAAATGTTCCTATTATAATTTAGAAGTTAGACCAATAGGAATTACTTTCAGTACAATCCTCCTATTTTGCACAAAATATTTCTTTACAATCCTATCATTATTAAATAAAAATGGTACATTGCTTTTATTACAAATAGAAAAGTAACTAAAAAGATCTAGGACATCACATGAATGAAGAATAATAAGGCAATACTTGTACCTAATAAGGAATATTGTAGAGTGCTCATAAGGAGCTTTTGTTAATCATTAACCATTTGCAAAGTTAGTCTCAGGCAATGCTCATCTATTGCTAACAATATTCTTTACATGGAAGGGATACAAAAAGATAATCAAGTCTTCCCCTTCTTTTTTTATCCAAAAAAAAAAAATTTTTTTTTCACCACATCATAGGATTCACATTTAGTTCATTTAGATAATGAGAACCTCTTACTTTTCAGAAAAATTAGCACAGTTCATTATTTTTTTCAATGATTATTCCAAACTATTAAGAACAAATGTTTCGTATCATAAAAATATCCTTACTGTTCAAGATACAAACATAAAAACGATTATATACATTAGCAATATTTTTAGCAGGGATCTATAATAATTAAGTTCTCATGTCCAAATAGGTAACTCAACACTCCTTTTAAACCATATAATCAAATTTTAAACCATATAATAACAGCATGCAAGTTAAAAGACAAAATTTTATAACAAATAATGTGGTAGAAAAATGGTATAATACAGGCATATGATAAAGTATTTTTTGTCGATAATTTCATTTCTTTTATACTAAAAAAATAGTAAAACATGTAAAATATAGGCATGTGGTAAAGTATTTTTATTGATAACTGTATCTTTTATATTATAATAAAAAAGTATCAATACTAAAATTTGAAGTTACAGAGGAGACTCTGTGACATCAAGTTCGAAAAATGAAAAATAAACCTCATTTATGAACCAAATTACAAAAAATAACATTTTTGACTAATCGCACATATATATAGTATTTAGCATTAGTAGAGGCATACGATGCAAGAAAACAAGGTTATGCAGCATTAGCCAAAAAAAACACTCCCATTTCACCCCTCCATTTGTTCGAAATGCCTGTTCCAGCTCAGCCTTAAAATTATTTAGGCTATCAACTTCCACAACAAAAGATGGAAGTCTCTTCCACCCATCAACAACCTGCTGGCTAAAGGCAAATTTCCGCACATCTATTCTACAACTGTCTTTCCTCAATTTGAATCTGTGCCTCATCAGGTTCTTAAACTGAGCAAGAGGAAGAATCCCATCAGCAAGCCACCGTAGCCTAGTGGTCAGGCGCGCGGTCAAGTACACGTGCCTTGAGAGACCGGCGTTCAAGCCTGTGACTGCTGAATGCAGTGTTGTTTCTTGTATTCTGTCTATCTTGTAAACTCCTCTGACAGTATGGTCGTCCCGGAGTATAAATAGAAAATTTATTTATTTATTTATTCAGCTTGCTTCAAGGCTTTATACACTTCAATCAGATCATCTCGCAAGTGCCTACTCTCCAGGCACTGCAATTTGCAGAACTTAAGCCTTTCTTGGTAAGAGAACCCCTTTGTTCTCCTCACCAATCTTGTTGCCCTTCTTTTTACTTGTTCTAGCAACTCTACATCCTTCCTAAAATGAGGCCTCTAGACCTGTACACAGTACTCTAGGTGTGGCCTGACCATTGCCTTGTATAACAGGATAATCACTTCCCTGTCTCTGCTAGCAAAATTCCTATATATCATTGACAAGATTCCATGACCTGCCCTGACAGCCCCTCTGCACTGCTCAGGAAATTTCATATTTGACTGCATGACGTAGCCGAGTGGTCAGGAGAGAGAGTGCGTAGCACGCGTTCCTTGAGTGGACCGGGGTTCAAGCCCATGACTACTAAAATATGATATATGTTTGTATTGACGATTTATTGTAAACTCTACTGACTTGGTTGTCGTGCCGGAGTATAAACAGAAAATTTATTTATTTATATGAATTGTTGAGGAGGCTTCCATCCTGCAGTGGGTTGATAATGGCTGCACTTTACTTTTTACCTCCAGGTCTTATTCACTTTCCACTTCCCTGAGTGTATACCACACCGTTGGTATGTTTCTCTTCAGTTATTGCTACCCATATGCAGTACTTTGCGCCGACCGGGCTAGCCGAGTGGGTAAAGTACCTGCCCGGCAACCCAAAGGTCGCGGGTTCGATTCCCGCCTCGGGCTTGGATCAAAGTACTGCAAAAACCTTGGGAGGTGCAATATGGCCACAGAAGCCGATGCGCCAACAACTACCAAATCAAAAAAAAAAAAAAATCAAAAATGCAGTACTTTGCATTTCTCAATGTTAAACTTCATTTGCCACTTTTCAGCCCATTTCCCCAACTTATCTAGATCCAGTTGGAGTAGGATACTGTCTTTACTGTCGTTAACAATCCTGCCAACCTTTGTATCATCTGCAAATTTGGACATTAAACCTGATATACATTCATCAATATCATTGATAAATATACAAAACAACAATGGGCCCAACATCAAACAATGGGAACTCCACTAATAACATTAGTCCACGAAGAGCAGTGTCCATTGATTACCACTCTCCGTCATCTCCCACTTAACCATCCCTTTATCCATTGTAGCAACTTACCCTCAATGCCATACTCTCCAATTTGTACAGCAGTCTTCCGTGTGCAACAGTATCAAAAGCTTTCCTGAAATCCAAGTATGATATCAAAATTATTTTTGGCATTCAGTTCCTTTGTGACCACATCATAGTATCCAATCAAATTGGTCAGACAAGACCTCCCTTTAACAAACCCATGCTGTGTCTTAACTATTACTGCAGACTTGTCAAGATGATCCTGCAATGCTTCTTTATCCAGTGATTCCATTATTTTCCCCGGAACACAAGTTAAACTAACAAGTCTATAGTTACCTGTGTCAGCCTTTGTCTTCCTTTGTGATTTGGTGATACATTTGCACACCTACAGTCCATGGGGACCTTCCCTGAGTCCAAGGAAGCTCTCATAATTATGGCTAAGGGTTTGCTTACTTCCTTTGCTGCCTCCTTTAATATAACTGGATAGATCCCATCCACCCCAGTGCCTTTTTTTAACTTCAACTTTCTTTCTTGTTTAACTTCAACAAAGTGGTTCCTTTATCTGCAAATTCTTAATGCATGAATAATCACTGCTGATAATCAGATCAAGAGTATTACTCCCTCTGGTTGGGTTGCGTCTCGAACATGTTGCTGTAGAAAACAGTCATCCAATAAATCCACAAAAGTCTTGCTAATGTGTGTGAGTGACCAATCCACAAGTTCCAGTCAATATCTGAAAAGTTAAAATCCCCCATTATAAGACATTCTGATTTACTGGCCCACTCTATTTCTCTCCACAACTGCTCATTATACTCATCAGATTTATTAGGCCTATAACCCACACCAACTCTCATTTTTCCTTTACCAGTGCTTATGTCACGCCAAACAGACTCAACATTGCATTGTCCACCAACCTCAACTGGATGCACTTCCTTAGATTTTATGTGTTTCTTAACTAAAAGCATAACCCCTCCTCCCTTCCTGTCCTGTCTATCTTTTCTGTACACACTGTACTCCCCAAATTCCAATTTTGCACTGCTTATGTCTGTGTGACACCACGTCTCTGATATCCCAACAATATCTGCCTTTGATGTCTTGACTAGCACTTCCAGCTCATCAAATTTATTAACTATACTCCTAGCTTTGGTGTACATGCACCTGTTTCTACTCTGTTACCCTAACACAGCCCATGTATTTATTTGTCCCACTACGACTCCCAGCAGGCCTGGAAATCTCCATTGGACCACCAAATACGGAGGATGCGACAAGGTCAGGGAATGAGCAGAAGCCTGAAAAACAAGATGCATGGTATTTCAGAGACTGCTGGGAGCCATTGCGGTACAAGTAAACACATGGGTTGTGTTAGGGTAGCTAAGAATAGAAACAGGTGCAGGTATACTTGCGTGTACACCAATGCTAGGAGTTTAGTAAATAAATTTGATGAATTTGAGGTATTGCTCAAAACATCAAAGGCAGATATTGTTGGGATATCAGAGACGTGGTGTCACACAGATATAAGGGATGCAGAACTGCAATTTGGGGAGTACAACGTCTACAGAAAGGATAGACAGGATAGGAAGGGGGGAGGGGTTATGCTATTAGTTAAGAAACACATAAAAACCAAGGAAGTGAAGCCAGTTGACATCGCTGGACAGTGCAGTGTTGAGTCAGTTTGGTGTGACATAAGCATTGGGAGATCAAAATTGAGAGTAGGAGTGTGCTATAGGCCTAATGACTCTGATGAGTATAATAAGGAACTGTACAGGGAAATAGAGTGGGCCAGTAAATCAGAGAGTCTTATAATGGGAGATTTTAATTTCCCAGATATTGACTGGAATTTGGGGGCTGGTTACTCACACACTAGCAGGGCTTTTGTGGATTTATTGGATGATTGTTTTCTACATCAGCATGTTCGGGAGGCAACTAGAGGGAGTAATACTCTTGATTTGATTATCAGCAGTGATTCTTCATGCATTAAGAATCTGCAGATAAATGAACCACTAGGTGGCAGTGATCACAGTGTGCTGAAGTGGGATTTACTGAAAGAGGTAACTACCATTAGGGGTAAAGGGAAGGGTTATTGCTTCCGTAAAGGCGACTACGATGGACTGAGACAGTATTTAAATTCTATACAGTGGGACCAACTGATGATGTTACCAACAGCAAATTCAAAATGGGAAGCATTCAAAGAACTTATCTTGGAAGCTACTAGGCTTTACATACCAACTAAGAAATATTGTTCAAGGTTTAGGCCAAAATGGATGTCAGATGAACTAATGAGGCATATGGCAGAGAAGAAAAATGCATGGGATACTTACAAATTAACACATGACACAGAAGCCTATGATAGATACAAGTTGATATGCAACCAAGTTACAAAGGAGGTTAGGCAGGTGAAGGCAGATTTCGAGAAATCCTTGGCAAGGGATGCAAAGAAAAACAGCAAAGAGTTCTTTACTTATGTAAACTCTAGAAGGAAGGGGATGAATCAGATTGGTCCACTTGATATTGATGGGTCAACTGTTGATGATCCTGCTCAGGTAGCTAACAAACTAAATGAATATTTTGCATCGACATTCACACATGAGGAGTTATTCAGCAAGGGGAATGCCAGAGGTGTATTCAACTCTAGCAGTAAGCTACAGAATCTTGAAATAACTGGGAGTAAAGTGGAGGAGAAACTGTTGAAGATAAACACAAGAAAGGCACCCGGGGTGGATGGGATCTATCCAGTTATATTAAAGGAGGCAGCAAAGGAAGTAAGCAAACCCTTAGCCATAATTATGAGAGCTTCCTTGGACTCAGGGGAGGTACCCATAGACTGGAAATGTGCAAATGTGACCCCAATTCACAAAGGAGGATCAAAGGCTGACACAAGTAATTATAGACCGGTGAGCTTAACTTCTGTTCCAGGAAAATTAATGGAGGCACTGGTTAAAGAAGCACTGCAGGATCATTTAGACAAGACTTCAGTTATAGCTCAGACACAGCATGGTTTTGTTAAGGGGAAGTCTTGCCTGACCAACTTGATTGGATACTATGATGCAGTCACAAAAGAACTGGATGCAGGGAATAACTTTGATATTATATACTTGGATCTTAGAAAGGCTTTTGATACTGTTGCACATGGAAGACTGCTACACAAATTGGAGCAGTGTGACATTTGAGGCAAATTGCTGCTATGGATAAAGGGGTGGTTGAGGGGGAGAAGACAGAGAGTGGTAATCAATGGACACTGCTCATCGTGGACTAATGTTATTAGTGGAGTCCCTCAGGGCTCAGTGTTGGGTCCATTATTGTTTTCTGTATTTATAAATGATATTGATGATGGTATATCAAGCTTAATGTCCAAGTTTGCAGATGATACAAAGGTTGGCAGGGTTGTCAAGGACACTACTGACACTATGCTGCTGCAACAGGATCTGGAAAGGTTGAGCAGATGGGCTGAGAGGTGGCAAATGAAGTTTAACATTGACAAATGTAAAGTACTACACATGGGAAACAGCAACCCCAGAGCAACGTATCAACTCTGTGGTACTACACTGACAGTGGTAGAGAATGAAAGGGACTTGGGGGTGATTGTGCAGGCAGATATGAAGTTCTCTGAGCAGTGCAGACGGGCTGCAAGAGTAGCTCATGGAGTATTGTCAATGATATACAGGAATTTTTCCAGCAGGGATAAGGAGGTGATTATTCCCTTGTATAAGGCAATGGTCAGGCCACACCTAGAGTACTGTATACAGTGTCTGGAGACTAGGCACCAGCGAGGTGATCTGATAGAGGTGTATAAAGCCTTGAATGGTTTAAGCATGCTCAATGCTGATGGGATTCTTCCTCTAGCTCAGAAAAATCACCTGAGAGGGCATATATTCAAATTGAGGAAAGACAGATGTAGGATAGACGTGCGGAAATTTGCCTTTAGCCAGCGGGTGGTTGGTTGGTGGAACAGACTGCCATCCCTTGTGGTGGAGGTTGATAGCCTAAATAAGTTTAAGGCTCAGCTGGACAGGTATTTTGAACGGACAGAGGGGTGAAGTGGAAGTGGGGTTTTTTTTTTTTTTTTTTGGCTGATGCTGCATAAGCTTGCTTTTTTGCATCAAATGCCTCTACTAATGCTAATGACCACCGCATATTCCCGGAGCAATATGGTCTTAGTTGCTAATGCTCCTAAAAACCAAATAATAAACAAACATCTCCATTGTCTTACTTTCCAGGCTGCTGCTCATTCTAATAGAAGCAATGCAAGAATCACTTTTGCCTCTGCCTGCGGCCACTGTTAACCTTTTGGTCTGTGTATCTCCCCCAAGCTAGCAGTTTTCCAACCCACCTAACACTGCCTTGATAGTATCAGCAAATATTCTTGCACCCTTTCTATTTAAGTGTAACCCATCCCTGTAGAAGCAGTTTTTCCTGTCAACAAGCACACACCAGGCTTAAAAAAATTCTATTCTTTGAGCCTTGCACAATCTTTCCAGGGCCAAATTGATCGACAAGGCTCTCATCATATACTCCTTCCTATCATGTCTGGGCTGAATTGCAGACACTTTCATATTCAACCCTAACTCGTGACTGTTTTTCAACATTGACCTGTACTTTGTTGAGTAAATCTGCAGATCTCTTACTCTTAATGTCATTAGTTCCAATGTGCACAACAATATCACCTTTCGTGCCTTTAAAAGATGATTTTGCCATCTTTCATTATTTTCCAATATTGATACAGTATTTAGTCAACTATAAAACAGCTGGAAGGTTAAAATAAACACAGCAAGTAGCCCACTTTATTTTGTCTGCAGAGCTATTTCTTATACTTATCTTAGTTATTTCCCCTGTAACGTACTCCTATTGTCATTTTGTTTTTCGAATATGTTACACCAGACCAAATCAACATCACATTGACAATTCATGTCTATTGGGTGTGCTCTTTCAGAATCTGTACTTCTTGAACAAAAGCATTCCCCCCCCCCATCATGTCTATCCTTTCTGCATATATTGTATGCCCTCATGAATATGCCCACTCTATTTCTCTGGTCGAAGAATTTTGAGCTTGTGGGAATGGATAGTTTAGTAGAAATTTTTACGTTTAACTGACATATTAAATTGTGTTTGACAACAAATACACTTTAATAGTCTTAATTATGTGCTCTAGTTTATTTTTAAATTTTGTATTGATTTTGTAAATTACAGCGATATTTGGACTGCTATTGTATCAGTGTTTTCACACAGATATCGTTAACTAGTGGTGCAGTGGAATAATAGGGTTCAATTGTGATAAATAAATAGCTCAAAGGTTCTGGTCACTTGGTAGCACATATATTTTTGTTTTTAGCTAAGAAATTTTACTTTTTAGTAAAGATATAATTAATTTAAAACTGCAACCGTAATGGTATAACATAACATATATCTTTAACTTGACAGAATACGGTATAATATAAAACTTGATAGTGCAAGATGTATCATTGCATTTAGGAATCTATTAGCTTAATGTAGAATTGTAAATTAATAAACTAAATTGATTAAGTTTATTAATTTCCAATGATGATCAATTAAATTGTATTTAAATGGAAAAGCAACTGGCACAAAGTAGCTGGAGTGCTGTGGCTCAGAGACAACCTAAGCGTGCCATTCTCCTACAAATCACAACCTAACAAAATAGGCAACTTGAGAAATATTCGCTGATCTTTCTGTAACAGGACATGATACAGCTAAGGGAAATGTCTTTGTGTGTGTTTGGTGCAGAGAGTGTGAATAAATTAAGCATCAATAAATGTCCATCGATTCTGATGGACATTTATGGGAGCTTGAAGAGTAGGGTAGATGACCTCGAAGGAATTAAAATGGGCCCATCAAGCTCTCAGCTGCCCAACTCAATGCCAGAGCTCACACTTGTGCATTGGCAACACAGCAGCAGCAATCTCCAAGACAGGATGCACCAGTTCCACAGGAGGTGGTTATTGTTGGTGACTGTTGTCAGGGAAACAGGAAATATATTGTGGAGGAAGGATAGATGGAATAGGACCAGGGTATGTCTGCCAGGGGCAAACATAGGGGACATTGTAGAGCAGATATCATCTTTTAAGGGCACAAAAGGTGATACTGTTGTACAGATTGGAACTAATGATATTAAGAGTAGGAGATCTGGCATACTTAACAAATACAGCAATGCTGAGAAAAGTTGAGTTAGGACTGAATTTGAAAGTGTCTGCAATTCTGCCCAGTCAAAATAGGAGGGAGTATAAGATGAGGGCCTTGTCAATCAATTCAGATTTGGAGAGAATGTGTAAGGCTCATGGGGTAAAAATTTTCTCAGAGTGGTCTGTGCATGTTAACAGGAGAGACTGCTTCTACAGGGATGGAACATACATAAATAGAAAGGGTGCAAGGATATTTGCTGATGCTGTCGAGGTAGTGTTAGGTGGGTTGGAAAACTGCTAGCTTGGTGGGATTCACAGACTAATATATTAACAGTGGTTGCAGGTAGAGGTGAAGGATGATTCTTGCACTGCTTCTATTGCAAAATGCAGCAGTCTAGAAAGTGGGGTGCTGGGGATTTCAGAACATGCTGGGTCATCATGGTACAAATGAACACATGAGTTGTGTAAGGGTAACTAAGAGTAAGAACATATTCATATATACTTGCATGTACACTATTACCAGGAGTATTGTAAATAAAATTGATGAATTTGAACTACTGGTTAAGTCATCAAATGCAGATATTGTAGACAGAGCAGAGATATGGTGTCACTCAGACAAGTGATGCTGAATTTCAATAAGGGGAGTACAATATATACAGGAATGACAGACAGAAACAGAAGGGGGAGGTTATGCCCTTAGTTGAGGGGCATATTAAATCTAAAGCAGTGCATTCAGTTCACATGGGTGACCAGTGCAATGTTGAGTCAGTTTTGTGTGACACTAGGAAAACAAAAATGAGAGTAGGAGTGTGCTATAGGCCTAATGAGTGTGAGGAGCACCAAACAACTAGGCAGAGAACTAGAGTGGGCGAGTAAAACAGACTGTCTTATAATGGAGGATTTTAACTTTCAAGATGTTGATTGGAATTTGATAGTTGCTCACTCATACACTAGCAAGACTTTTGTATATTTCTTGGATGACTGTTTTCTATAGCAGCATGTTAGAGAGGCAACAAGAGAAAGCAATATTCTAGATCTGGTTATCAGCAGTGATTCACATGCATTAAGAAATCTGCAAGTAAAAAACCCACTGGGTGGCAGCGATCACAATGACTTTGTGATAACTGAGAGGAAAGTGGAAGAGAATTTGCTGAAGTTAAATGTAAAAAAGGCACCTGGCATGGATAGGATCTAACCAATTATATTAATGTAGGCAGCAAAGGAGGTAAACAAACCATTAGAAATAATTATACGAGCATCCTTGGATTCAGGGGAGTCCCAGTGGACTGGAGATGTGCAAATGTATATCCACTTCACAAAGGGGGATCAAAGGGTGACACAAGTAATTACAGACCTGTTTAGTTTAACTTCTGTTCCAAGGAAATTAATGGAGTCACTGGTAAAAGAAATAATGCAGGATCATCCAGAAAAGGCCGCAATTATACTTTGGACACACGAGTTTGTCAAGGGGAAATCTTGTCTGACCAATTTGTTTGGATACTATGATGCAGTAACAAAGGAACTTGATGCAAAAAATAATTTTAATATCATAGCAGTGTAGCATTAAGGGTAAGTTACTGCTATGGGTAAAGGGATGGTTGTGTGAGAAGACAGCGAGTTATCAATGGACACTGCTCTTCGTGGACTATTATCATCAGTGGAGTCCTTCAGGGTTAGGTGCTGGGCCCATTGTTGTTTTCTACATTTATTAATGATATCGATGAAAGTATATTGGGCTTAATATCTATGTTTGCAGATGATACAAGGGTTGGTAGAGTGGTTAATGACAGCAATGACAATATGCTACTGCAATAAGATCTAAAAAATTAGGCAGTTTGCTGAGAAATGGCAAATGAGGTTTAACCTTGAAAAATGCAAAGTACTGCATATGGGTGGCCGTAACCTAGACTAATGTACCAACTGAGTGTAGTGCCAACTGTGTGGCACTACACTGAGGGTAGTGGAAAATGAAAAAGACCTGGGGATAACTGTACAGTCAGGTATGAAGTTCTCTGAACAGTGCAGACAGGATGCCAGGACAGCTCATGGGTTTTTGAATAATCACCTCCTTATCCCTGTTAGAAAAATCCAGGAATTTTTCTAGCAGGGATAAGGAGGTGATTATTCCATTGTATAGGGCAATAGTCAGACCACATCTTAAGTACTGCATACAGGTCATCCATCCAATAGTCAGCCCACATCTTAAGTACTCCATACATCCATCATTTTAGGAAGGATGTTGAGCTTCTGGAGCAGGTACAGAAAAGGGCAATGAAATTGGTAAGCGGAACAAAGGAGGTGCTCTTACCAAGAAAAACTTCAGTTCTGCAAATTGCAGTCTCTGGACACTATAGAAAATTGCAACGCCTGGAACTGTTGCTCAGCTTTGCACTTGGGTGGGGGCATAAATTCCAATTGAGGAAGGATGGTTGCACAACAGATGTGTGGAAGTTTACCTTCAGTCAACAGGTGGTTGATTGCTGGAACAAGCTTCCATCTGATGTGGAAGTTTGAATAAATTCAAGAATTAGAAAAACTAATGAAAGGATGTATAGGTTAAATGATTTTTTTGTTTGTTTGTTTTTTAGCTGTGCTGTATAAATTTGATTTCTTGCATCCTTTTCCACAACTAATACTAATTTCACTGTGCTAGGCTAAACTAGGCCACAACTCACCCCAGATAAAAACCCAAACTTCAACAAAAGTTAAGCAGGGGAAATGATTACTAATATTTCCCAAGTTTAAACAAGGGAAAAAACCAAGGACATAAGAATGCTTTACAGACTATGAATAATTTAATAAGTTTGGGAAGCAGAATAACAAGAATAAGCAAGAAGAATAACATTTATTAGCCAAAAAATTGCAGGATTGTAATTTCAGCACATTTCTATTAGTGAAGGGCTCAGGATGAAAATGAGGTGCATTCTTACTGTCCTTGATTTTTTTTTCATCTTGTATAATTTTAGCTTTCAGTAATTCTCCACTACCTTTAACTTTCATCAAATTTAGCAGTTCAACAGAAGTTTTATCTGGAGTTATGTAATAGTTTAGCCAGCATAATGCAATACAAATGCTTCCAGTTTATTATTATTTTTTTTTCATTCAAATGCCTGGCTTTCTGTTGATGCAATATTAATTAGCATTGAAACAACCATCTAAGAAGTGGTGGAAATTTTAATAATTTTGTTAATGATTGTCTTTCAGTAGCTTGTAAAATTACTTAGTGTTCTTTTGAATGTCAATGAACCCAAATACTGAGACATCTGCCCATATGTATAGCTGTATAGTTTTGTGACTGACTTTTTTTTTTTCTTATGATGGCAGATTCTGAAACCTCCTTAAAAACTGCAGGGTACTGATGGACTGCAGTTTTCACTTTTTTGTATGTTTTATGGAACAGTTCAGTAATTACACAACTTGTTTGGAGAGATCTACGATTTAATTCAGCCAGAGGAATTCTTAAAAAAAAAACTCTTCAATCAAGATTGATCTAAATGGAGGTAGGGTTTGCACCTGTGAAAGTGCTAATTGCCTCACTTTCAGCATTCATAACATGCAAATCAGCTTGTGAACTTGCTCTTGAGTAGATGTAATACACTGGTGCAATATGGCCTAAGGTGCTAATGCGGCATAAAACCAACCAACAACCAATCTTACATATCTTTATATATGATTCCAATTTGATCCAAACAATCAAAGTTATCATGAAACTAAACTTACTATCATTTTATAAAAAAATCTTACATCCATTTTTAATCCCATATGAAGAAGAAATTTATTTTATTTTAAGCAAACTAATTCTTACTTACAGCCATTTTCATCTGAACCATCATTGCAGTCTTTATAATTGTCACAGTGTTTGTTTATGTGGTAACAGGTGCCATCCATGCAGGATAAATATCCTTGACTACTATTACAAAGGTCTGAAATAATATATACACAAATACATTAATCTAAAAACAAACTAATGTATAAGGATTAATTATAAGAATGTTTTTTTTTTTTTTTAAATAAGTACTGAGATATTTATTTTAAGCTTACATTATAATAAGGTATTGAAAAGTACATAAAAGATAAAACTGGCAAGCAACATTTAGAAAATCAAGAGAGAGAGAGTAGGAGAGATATTACCCATGATATAATTTATTTATTTATTATTTATTTTTTTTTTTTGCTTTCTATGGTAATCCTGGACATGATGGGTTGTTTGAACCCACACTACTCTAGTACCATGTATGAGTTGAGGACTGAGAAAATAGAAGTTTGATGTAGATAGAGTAAAATTTGGGAAAAGGTGGGGGAGGTCATAAAAAAGTGAATATAAAAGTATATTAAATTCCTTAAATCAGCACGGATTCAGCACTGTCTCCCACACACATTATTCGTATTTTCTCCAGCCTCACCTAATAAAACATTTGTAGAAAGATTATTCACTAGTTAATCCCAATGCCTCCTAGAGTATTATTAATAGGTACAGTCAAATGAAATATCTAGCAGCTGACTAAAAAAAAACATTTTACAGCTATATTCTTGAAATTTATGGAATGTTTTCTAGACACAGCATGGGTTTGTTAAGGGAAAATATTGTCTGACCAATTTGATTGGATGTGGTAGCAAATTGCAGTGTCTCCAGCTGCAATTTGCAGAATTAAACACCTCAATCACATCACCTTGCAGGTGATTTCTTAGACAGCTGCAAGGTGATCTGATTGATCTGTTTAAGGCTTTGAATGGATTGAGCAAACTTTGGGATTCTTTCTCTTGCTCAGACTACACACATGAGAGGACACAGACTCAAATTGAGGAAGGATGGTTGCAGAATACATGTGAGGAAGTTTGCCTTCAGCCAGCAGGTGATTGACAGCTAAAAACAAACTTTGACCTGTTATTGTGGAAGTCAACAGCTTGAATAAATTCCAGGAAGAACGAGACAAACTGTTGGTGGGGATGAATAGGTGAAATGAAAGGTGCTCTCTCTCTTTTTTTTTTTTTTTTTTTTGGCTGATGCTGTACAAGCTTGCTTTCTTGAATTTTTTGTCACTGCTAATCTCAGTGTTGAATGAAAGACAACATTATGTGGGTTACTTAAGTATGAATTAGTTTATTAATGACACTGTTCTGCATGAATTTAATTTAATTTAGTTTATTGATAAAGTTTCGGAAGTACAATTAATTACTTGAGTTAATGCTATGGAACTTTGCCACACTAATGCCTCGTCTGCTGACGAGGCTAGTAGGGGCCAGACGTGTTCAAAGCCGCTAAGTGGATTTTTCTTATTTATTGATTTGAAATTATTGTTTTTCTAAAACTTTTGATTTAAATTTAGTAGTATAGCATTATTTTGTGTTTTTCTGATTAATTTGGTGTATTTATTCTTTACTCGGCCTTGCAATTGCATAAAAGTATCGGTAAGGGTATCCACGTGTTACAAGTCGCAACTCCGCTGAACGAGAAGTTTTTTTAGCCGCTTATTGAATATTTTTTACATCAAACTATTTTTTGTAAGTAGCTTATAGACCTAGTAAGGATCGTTAGTTTATTCTGAATTGAGACAGCGAGATTTGAAAGTTAATTAATACTTAAGTGTCCATAGATTTACCGTTCGTAACTTCCCGCCTTTGTCTTTGTCATACGATCGTTATATATCGAACCTAGATAGCGTTAGTATAGTATAGGTTATAATATTTTCAGTGATCGGTAAAATCTATTAAACTTGTTGAACTTCGTTGGCATTTAAATTGCACTTTTAACTAAATACATATATCGACTTAGATTACAAACGTAAAATAATTAATTAATACATAACTGATACGGAAGTTATATAAAGGGAACTCGGAGATAATTAATACTTGACACTAAAAAATATATATCCCGTTATAACTGTGTTGGGAGATAAGTTAGGGTTATAAACTGAAATTGAAATTTTATTTAAATTAAAAGAAATCATGACTCAGACCAGAGCAGCAAAACAAAAGGCTCAAGCTAATGGAAGTGCTGTGGCTCAGAGGAGAACTGAGGGGAGCAGTTGCCTTCTGAATCACAGCCTTCTAAAATGCACAGCTTGCATGATGTTTGTGGAGCATTCAGGTACGGGACATGATATTGCCATGGGGGATGTCTTTGTGTGTGCGCGATGCAAGGAGTGTATCGAAATCAGGCAACAACTCAGGGTTCTTATGGGCCTATATGAGAGCTTGAAGGACAGGGTGGATGCTCTCGAAGGAACTAAATTGAGGGGCCCATCAAGCTCTCAGCTGCCCACATCAACGCCAGAGCTTGCACTTGGTCATCGTGCAACACAGCGGCAACCCCCAAGGCAGAATGCGCTGGTCCCAAAGGAACTAGTAGTTGTTGGTGACTCTATTGTCAGGGAAACGGGGAACATGCTTTGTAAAAAGGATAGGTGGAACAGGACTGCTCTTAGAGTTGACGATATCAACTCTAAGAGCAGATATCATCTTTTAAGAGCACAAAAGGTGATATAGTTGTACACTTTGGCACTAATGATATCAAGAGTAGGAGACCGGCAGAATTGCTTAACAAGTACAGGTCACTGTTGAAAAAAAGCCGTGAAATAGGGTTGAATTTGAAAGTGTCTGCAATTCTGCCCAGACACGATAGGAGGGAGTATATGATGAGAGCCTTGTCGATCAATTCGGCCCTGGAAAGATTGTGCAAGGCTCAAGGGGTAGAATTTTTTTCAGCCTGGACTGTACTTGTTAACAGGAGAGATTGCTTCTACAGGGATGGGATACACTTAAATAGAAAGGGTGCAAGAATATTTGCTGATGCTATCGAGGCAGTGTTAGGTGGGTTGGAAAACTGCTAGCTTGGGGGGAGACAAAGATGAATAGATTAACAGTAGCCACTGGCAGAGGTGAAAGAGATTCTTGCACTGCTTCTATTGGAATGAGCAGAAGCCTGAAAAACAAGATGCAGGATATTTCAGAGACTGCTGGGAGTCACTGCGGTACAAGTAAACACATGGGTTGTGTTAGGGTAGCTAAGAATAGAAATAGGTGCATGTATACTTGCGTGTACACCAATGCTAGGAATTTAGTAAATAAATTTGATGAATTTGAGGTATTGCTCAAAACATCAAAGGCAGATATTGTTGGGATATCAGAGACGTGGTGTCACACAGATATAAGGAATGCAGAACTGGAATTTGGGGAGTACAACGTCTACAGAAAGGATAGACTGGATAGGAAGGGAGGAGGGGTTAGGCTATTAGTTAAGAAATACATAAAATCCAAGGAAGTGAAGCCAGTGGACATCGCTGGACAGTGCAGTATCGAGTCAGTTTGGTGTGACATAAGCATTGGGAGATCAAAATTGAGAGTAGGAGTGTGCTATAGGCCTAATAACTCTGATGAGTATAATAAGAAACTGTACAGGGAAATAAAGTGGGCCAGTAAATCAGAGAGTCTTATAATGGGAGATTTTAATTTCCCAGATATTGACTGGAATTTGGGGGCTGGTCACTCACACACTAGCAAGGCTTTTGTGGATTTATTGGATGATTGTTTTCTACATCAGCATGTTCGGAAGGCAACTAGAGGGAGGAATACTCTTGATTTGATTATCAGCAGTGATTCTTCATGCATTAAGAATCTGCAGATAAATGAACCACTAGGTGGCAGTGATCACAGTGTGCTGAAGTGGGATTTACTCAAAGAGGTAACTACCATTAGGGGTAAAGGGAAGGGTTATTGCTTTCGTAAAGGCGACTACGATGGACTGAGACAGTATTTAAATTCTATACAGTGGGACCAACTGATGATGTTGCCAACAGCAAATTCCAAATGGGAAGCATTCAAAGAACTTATCTTAGAAGCTACTAGGCTTTACATACCAACTAAGAAATATTGTTCAAGGTTTAGGCCTAAATGGATGTCAGATGAACTGATGAGGCATATGGCAGAGAAGAAACATGCATGGGATACATACAAATTAACACATGACACAGAAGCCTATGATAGATACAAGTTGATCTGTAAGCAAGTTACAAAGGGGGTTAGGCAGGCGAAGGCAGATTACGAGAAATCTTTGGCAAGGGATGCAAAGAAAAACAGCAAAAAGTTCTTTACTTATGTAAACTCTAGAAGGAAGGGGATGAATCAGATTGGTCCACTTGATATTGATGGGTCAACTGTTGAAGATCCTGCTCAGTAGCTAACAAACTAAATGAATATTTTGCATCGACATTCACACATGAGGAGTTATTTAGCGAGGGGAAAGCCAGAGATGTATTCAACTCTAGCAGTAAGCTAGAGAATCTTGTAATAACTGAGAGTAAAGCGGAGGAGAAATTGTTGAAGATAAACACAAGAAAGGCACCCGGGGTGGTTGGGATCTATCCAGTTATATTAAAGGAGGCAGCAGAGGAAGTAAGCAAACCCTTAGCCATAATTATGAGAGCTTCCTTGGACTCAGGGGAGGTACCCACAGACTGGAGATGTGCAAATGTGATCCCAATTCACAAAGGAGGATCAAAGGCTGACACAAGTAATTATAGACCTGTGAGTTTAACTTCTGTTCCAGGAAAATTAATGGAGGCACTAGTTAAAGAAGCACTGCAGGATCATTTAGACAAGACTTCAGTTATAGCTCGGACACAGCATAGTTTTGTTAAGGGGAAGTCTTGCCTGACCAATTCGATTGGATACTATGATGCAGTCACAAAGGAACTGGATGCAGGGAATAACTTTGATATTATATACAGTAATACCCCGACTTACGCTACCCCGACTTACGCGAACTCGGAGTTACGCGGTTCTTGATTTTTTCGTTTGGCAACGCTGCCGCCCACTATCTTCAAGGTCGTTTTTCATATGTTATCGATATCCGGTGCGACGGCGGAGAATGAGAGCGAAAGATGAACAAAATTCAACTTTGCTGCTTTTATGTTTTTTATATCAGTGAAGGGGAAACACATTTCACCATAATAACATAAAAACCAACAGAATTCCAGCTATCGGTATAATCGCAAATGCAATTAGATCGAGTTTACTACCAGTTTATAACAGATTTCACTAGCAGAAACGCAACTGGATTTTTATTGTTTTATGGTAGTAACCCCTAGAAATGTGAGGTGTTAATAGTGTATCTCTGCCTTTATGGTGTTGTTTATTCAGTTGCTACATGGGCGCAGCTTTGTTTATGTGTATCAAGCGTGCCTCCTCGTTTTGTAATTGTGCTTTATTCCCTAAAAATTAGTAAAATTAAAAGGTGTGAAAAGGAAGCGTCCTGGTGAAGACACTGCAGATTCAGAGAGAAAAAGAAAAGCAATTATCGATAAACAGAGGCCACCTGGATCAAAAATTCTTACCCGGGAAAATTTATAGTTGCCTCACACTATGGTTTATGGCCAAAATCACACTGGCCCACCGGGGTTTCCCCGGTAAGGCTTATGGCCAGTCCACCTCTGTCGATAGAGAAAAATATGAAATTGTGAAACGCTTTGAGCGAAATGAAAGACCATGTGATATTGCACTTGCTACAGGCCTAAATGAAGCAACGGCGAAAAGCACATGACAATTGCAAACTTGACAGGTTGAAAATTGAAAAGATCTCAATTGTAAAGGGCTTAAAAATTTTAGAAAACATAGACTCCAACGAAGAACGCGTTATAGCTACAAAGCAAGGAATAAAAAAATTATTAGCTTGCTACGAAGAAATTCTGCGTGAAAAAAAAGGAACGCGCTGTGTCGTCAGACGAATTTGTTAGATTTTATGAAGCCATCGACATCGAAATAACTTTTTAATGTAAGTCATTTGTTTTTTTAATACATATTTTGTATTAATATGTATAAAGAACTGCAATTTTATTAATATTTTTCTTCTAAACTAGTGTTTTTGTTAGTCCTTGGTCCCAATTAAGCAAAATTTATATGTATTTATATGCAAAGTTGTACCCCGACTTACGCGAATTCGACTTACGCGATTTTCGTCGGACCCACCTATCGCGTAACTTCGGGGTATTACTGTACTTGGATCTTAGAAAGGCTTTTGATACTGTTGCACATGGAAGACTGCTGCACAAATTGGAGCAGTGTGGCATTGGAGGCAAATTGCTGCTGTGGATAAAGGGATGGCTGAGGGGGAGAAGACAGAGAGTGGTAATCAATGGACACTGCTCGTCGTGGACTAATGTTATTAGTGGAGTCCCTCAGGGCTCAGTGTTAGATCCATTATTGTTTTCTGTATTCATAAATGATATTGATGATGGTATATCAAGCTTAATGTCGAAGTTTGCAGACGATACAAAGGTAGGCAGGGTTGTCAAGGACACTACTGACACTATGCTGCTGCAACAGGATCTGGAAAGGTTGAGCAGGTGGGCTGAGAGGTGGCAAATGAAGTTTAACATTGACAAATGTAAAGTACTACACATGGGAAACAGCAACCCCAGAGCAACGTATCAACTCTGTGGTACTTACACTGACAGTGGTAGAGAATGAAAGGGACCTGGGGTGGTTGTGCAGGAAGATATGAAGTTCTCTGAGCAGTGCAGACGGGCTGCAAGAGTAGCTCATGGTGTATTGTCAATGATATATAGGGAATTTTTCTAGCAGGGATAAGAGGAGGTGATTATTCCCTTGTATAAGGCAATGGTCAGGCCACACCTAGAGTACTGTATACAGGTCTGGAGGCCTCATTTCAAGAAGGATTGTTTGTTTGTTTTTTTTTTTTTTTAGGAGCATTAGTAACTAAGGCCATATTGCTCCGGGATATGCGGTGGTCATTCCCCTGACCTTTTCCTCATTCTCCGTATTTGGTGGTGACGGGCTCAAACCCCGGTCTAATCAAGAAGCGTGTGCTATGCACTTGCTGCTCCCTTCCCCACCTGGCTATGGAGGGCGCCCTTTCAAGAAGGATGTAGAGCTGCTGGAACGAGTACAGAGAAGGGCAACAAGATTAGTGAATGGAACAAAGGGGTGCTCTACGAAGACAGGCTTAAGTTTTGCAAATTACAGTGTCTGGAGACTAGGCACCAGCCGAGGTGATCTGATAGAGGTGTATAAAGCCCTTGAATGGTTTGAGCATGCTCAATGCTGGATGGGATTCTTTCTCTCTCTCAGAATAATCACCTGAGAGGGCATAAATTCAAATTGAGGAAAGACAGATTTAGGATAGATGTGCGGAAATTTGCCTTTAGGCCAGCGGGTGGTTGGTTGGTGGAACAGACTTCCATCCCTTAGGCTATCAACTTCCAAATCATGGAAGTTGATAGCCTAAATATGTTTAAGGCTCAGCTGGACAGGTATTTTAGAACGAACAGAGGGGTGAAGTGGAAGTGGTTTTTTTTTTTTTTTTTTTTTTGGCTGATGCTGCATAAGCTTGCTTTCTTGTCGTCAAATGCCCTCTACTAATGCTAATGCTAATGCTTAATATCAAATGGATAGCTAATTCCAGTACAAGAAGTTTTTTATGAGTGCATAAGTGGAGATTTATCTAACAGTGTGAAAAGCAGATATTATTAGCAATTTCGAGGAAGCTGGATATCATGCAAATTTTGAGAAATCTTATATTCATCAATGGACACAGAACAATAAAAATGAAGGAACTTTTACCAAAAGTGAACCAGTTGCATTTAAAAATAAGTTGAGTCTGCTTAGAAAATGAATGCTACAGACAATGGACTGGCTCAAAGAGTTTAGTGAACTTCACTGTGAAATCATCAAGTATTTATAGCAAATCTTAAGTATTTATATATTTTACAAACTGTAAATTGCTGCAACCAGAAAGGCAAGAGAAATAATTTAATTAGTGCAGGATGGTGGATGAATCAACAAAAATAATTGTTCAACGAAACCAAGAAAATGACTTTCCATTCATACCCAAAAATCTTGAACAACAAAATACTATTTTACACTTACTTTACCCCTTGGAGTACAGAACTCAGAACTCAGTGCTTTCCAATATCTTTTTAAAGCCATAATACAACTTATGTGAAAAAAACAATTGTCCAACCAATTGGCTATGTTAAACAGTAAAATTCATATTCCGAGTTGAGTTTTATTATAGAAATCTCTGATATGTAGCAAAGGTAAGGTCAGTTTTCATATAATTGCACAACTTCTGAATA